>NC_091373.1:13949404-13966904 GCF_038502225.1 Cherax quadricarinatus
GTACCAAATATATTCCAACCCCAAAATTCCTTGTTAGAAAACACTGCTCTCTGTGATCCACCACTTTAGGAAACAGTATGAAATTGAGTGGCAAGAGGTGCAACACAAAAGTTTGTAAAATACATTTTTGCAGAGTTATAAGACACTAGAACAGTCTCCCTCTGATATTAATATCATAATTTACGGTTTAAAGAGCCAATTGGAAAAATCACTTTTCAAAAACAGAATTCTGCTATATAAATGTGCTGTTCATTGAGATATAATACAGTGACTGAGGAGATATAATGATGTGGCTGAGTAGATACAGCACTGTAGCTGAGAAGTTATAGCACTGTAGCTGAGTAGATACACTATATGTGGCTGGCTATGGCCACCGGAACTCTGGACCAATTTCACGATGGATTGTTTATCCTGTATATCACTGATCTAATGATTCAGAATGAATGACCATGAACCACCCCAGGCATAGTAATTTGTGTACCATAAGTAGTAGTAGTAGTAGTAATGATAAATGTAGCCTACTTCTGAAATTTGCTCCCACCTTTCCTATTAAATGCTCATACATTTTTTCATTATGGCATATGTGTCAACTCATGTTTTCTAGTCGACAGTGTGGCTTCAGTTACCTAGACGGAAGCAGAGGTATTCATACTGCAGTCAATTCTTCTCAGCAGATAGCTTCGCAGTGTCGCTGCCTCAGCTGTCTTAATAGAGATAAACCGTAAGTCCTTCAGCTTTCTCTAAGAACCCTCGTGCACTGGTCGCCGTTGCCCAGCGGTGAGAGTAGCCACTCTCATTGCTGAGGTCCAGGTAACAAACCCTGGAGATTAACATAACATAACATAATGCATTTACTACCTGGGATACATACTGATCAATGTCCCGGTTATATGCACCTACTACTCAGGATACATACTGACCAGTGTCCCGGTTTTATGTATCCACTGCCTGGGGTGCATACTGAGCAGTGTCCCGGCTCTGTGTACCCAGTGCCCATGGCTATAAGATTAGATCCTAGGTTATGGCAGCGAGTTTAGTCAGAGCATTACTTCCTGAAGACAGCATTTTGGTGCTAGGGTATACATACATACGTACGTACATTTATAACTACATACACATATACATGTACACGTATGTATATATATAGATTATATAAACTGTCACTAGTAAAGAAATCATAAACCCATATTTTAAATAAAGTAGCAAAATTGACGAAGAGGTTCTTCATTAAGTGTTCAAAGGCATTTGATGTCATACTGGGTGAAGTGGGGGAAACTCACCTCCAGAACGCGCACTTTACATTATTTACACGCCACTTAATCGGCACTTTATATTGTAGTGAATTACGATAATGGGAGAAATGATGTACAAACACACGAGGTTAAAAAAATTATTCATTACACTAATAGAAGTGTGTGGGAAAAGACAATTACTTGTAAAGTGGTACTTATGTAGGGTTACTGGAGAGAGAAAAATAAAATGCTACTCAGGAGATGATTACGATAATCTATCACACAATTATGAGAAATGGAAATGCATTCTATACTGGTGAAAGGTACATTTACAATTATCCCACTACAGGTCACATTGATATCTCCACTTCGCCTGTTGATCCACCCACTGCCATGGTTTTTGACCCTTCTGTCTCAATATCCACTCCACTCGTGAAGGAACAAGGTATCGTGTATCATCCATTCCCTCAAGTAGATGAGCAAAACCACAGACTCTATTCCACTACTTATCTTCTTTTTTTTATAATCACCTGTCAGTGATCTCTTCGCATACGCGCGCGCGCACACACACAATCTTCTTGAACTGCAAGAAGGCCTTTGACACAGTTCCTCACAAGAGATTAGTGCAGAAGCTAGAGGATCAGGCCCATATAACATGAAGGGCACTGCAATGGATCAAAGAATACCTGACAGGGCGGCAACAACGAGTCATGGTACGTGGTGAGGTATCACAGTGGACACCTGTGACGAGCGGGGTCCCACAGGGGTCGGTCCTAGGACCAGTGCTATTTTTGGTATATGTGAACGACATGATGGAAGGGTTAGACTCAGAAGTGTCCCTGTTCGCAGATGATGTAAAGTTAATGAGAAGAATTAAATCAGATGAGACTGGACAGACTGGACACCTGGTCCAGCAACTGGCTTCTCGAATTTAATCCCGCCGAATGCAAAGTCATGAAGATCGGGGAAGGGCACAGAAGACCGCAGACGGAGTATAGGCTAGGTGGCCAAAGACTGCAAACCTCGCTCAAGGAGAAAGATCTTGGGGTGAGTATAACACCGAGCATGTCTCCGGAAGCACACATCAACCAGATAACTGCTGCAGCATATGGGCGCCTGGCAAACCTGAGAACAGCGTTCCGATACCTTAGTAAGGAATCGTTCAAGACACTGTACACCGTGTACATCAGGCCCATACTGGAGTATGCAGCACCTGTTTGGAACCCGCACTTGATCAAGCACGTCAAGAAATTAGAGAAAGTGCAAAGGTTTGCGACAAGGTTTGCGATAAGGTTAGTTCCAGAGCTAAGGGGAATGTCCTATGAAGAAAGGTTAAGGGAAATCGGCCTGACGACACTGGAGGACAGGAGGGTCAGGGGAGACATAATAACGACATATAAAATGCTGCGCGGAATAGACAAGGTGGACAAAGACAGGATGTTCCAGGGAGGGGACACAGAAACAGGAGATCACAATTGGAAGTTGAAGACTCAGATGAGTCAAAGGGATGTTAGGAAGTATTTCTTCAGTCATAGAGTTGTCAGGCAGTGGAATAGCCTAGAAAGTGACGTAGTGGAATCGGGAACCATACATAGTTTTAAGACGAGGTTTGATAAAGCTCATGGAGCAGAGAGAGGACCCAGTAGCAACCAGTGAAGAGGCGGGGGCCAGGAGCTACAACTAGACCCCTGCAACCACAAATAGGTGAGTACACACTAAATATATATATATATATATATATATATATATATATATATATATATATATATATATATATATATATATATATATATATATATATATATATATATATATATACATAATGTCGTGCCGAATAGGCAGAACTTGCGATCTTGGCTTAAACAGCAACGCTCGTCTTGCCATATAGGACAAGCGAAAATTTGTGTATGCAATAATTTCGCCAAAATCATTCTGAACCTAACGAAAAAAAGTATATTTCACTGTGTTTGTTTAGTATTAAATTATTGTAAACAAATCTAAAATATATTTAGTTGGGTTAGGCTAAAATAAATTGTTCTTGTTATAATAAGGTTAGGTAAATTTTCTAGGATTGTTTTGGAGCAAAATTAAAAATTTTTACATTAACATTAATGAAAAAAATATATTTTTAAACGTTCAAGAGAAAATTTTAGATAAGACTTAATTTTAAATAAATTCTTGCTAACTGACCAGTTTTACATATTCGGCACGATCTATATATATATCTATATATATATATATATATATATATATATATATATATATATATATATATATATATATATATATATATATATATATCTTTCAATAACCCTGCCGTTAGCCTACCGAGGCAGGGTATATCTGGAATACCTGAAGAGGGTTTCGGGGATCAATTCCCCCTCGGCCCGGTCTGAGACTAGGCTTCGTGGTGGATCAGAGTCTGATCATCCAGGGGTGGCCCAAAAAGAAAAACAAAAGTTTCTCTTTTTAACTTTAGTAATGTATACAGGAGAAGGGGTTACTAGCCCATTGCTCCCGGCATTTTAGTCGCCTCTTACGATACGCATGGCTTACGAACGAAGAATTCTGTTCCACTTCCCCATGGAGCTTAGATGAAATGAACAAGAACAAGAACTAGCAAGAAAACAGAAGAAAACCCAGAGGGGTGTGTTTATATATATATATATATATATATATATATATATATATATATATATATATATATATATATATATATATATATATGCGTGTACATGCATGTGTAGTGTGACCTAAGTGTAAGTAGAAGTAGCAAGACGTACCTCAAATCTTGCAAGTTTATGAGACAAAAAAAAAGTAGCACGCTCTTCTTGCCGAATAAGGCAAGTGAAAATTTGTGCATGCAATAATTTCGCAAAAATCATTCTGAACCTAACGAAAAAATGTATTTCATTGTGTTTGTTTATTACTAAATTATTGTAAACTTACTTACAATACATTTAGTTGGATTAGGCTAAATTAAACTGCGCTTGTTATTATAAGGTCAGGTAAGTTTTCTGAGGTTCTTTGGTACAAAATATTAATTTTGACATTAACAAATGGAAAATATATATCTTTAAACGTATAAAAGAAAATGTTAAAAAGGACTTAATTTTAAATAAGTTCTTGCTAATTGACCAATTTTACCTATATAATGTGTGTGTGTGTACTCACCTATTTGTGGTTGCAGGGGTCGAGTCATAGCTCCTGGCCCCGCCTCTTCACTGATTGCTACTAGGTCCTCTCTCTCCCTGCCCCATGAGCTTTATCATACCTCGCCTTAAAACTATGTATGGTTCCCGCCTCCACTACGTCACTTTCTAGGCTATTCCACGGCTTGACTACTCTATGACTGAAGAAATACTTCCTAACATCCCTTTGATTCATCTGAGTCTTCAACTTCCAATTGTGACCTCTTGTGTCTGTGTCCCATCTCTGGAACATCCCGTCTTTGTCCACCTCGTCTATTCCGCGCAGTATTTTATATGTCGTTATGTCTCCCCCTGACCCTCCTGGCCTCCAGTGTCGTCAGGCCAATTTCCCTCAACCTTTCTTCGTAGGACAATCCCCGTAGCTCTGGGACTAGTCTTGTTGTGTGTGTGTGTGTGTGTGTGTGTGTGTGTGTGTGTGTGTGTGTGTGTGTGTGTGTGTGTGTAATATTTATCTTTACATATTTTTTCCTGCTAATTTTTTACCATACATTACTGAAGTTTGGCTAGGTTATCGTGAAGTATTAAAAAATAATTTACGAAGTATATCATACAAAAATATCAATATATACAGTAATAAGGGAGATAATATATTTTGAATAACACAATGAAAACGGAGGACTGTGAGGGTGACAGAATATACATAAAATACTCATGTTTATATTTAAGTGTCATCGTCACTTTACCGACGGTTTTCAGCCAAGATAGGAAACCGACGTTTACTTAAGAGCATGAGCTGCTTGGAGAGGGAGTATTTACTGCTGTCGGTCCCGCACTGTGGTGTGGACAGCTTGAAGTTGTTGTAAATGTCACATAAGACATCTTGAAGACGTGGTCGGGGTTATTGTTGTCCAACTTGCTCAGTATTTTCAGTGTCTCTGTGAGATCAGCCTAGTCATGCCTCGTTTAAAATGTTGTCAATCCAGTTGCCGTCAGTCGTGTGCCGCATGTTAGTGTCATTTTACATGTTTTTCGTGGTCTGTCATGTTCGTGTCGTGTGCTTTTCTTCTTGCCTATCATATTTTTGAGAGGAAAGCTTGTGTATCATAATTCATGTCATATTTTGTAGTTTCGTTATTAAATGATGATAAATTTAACATCACTGACACCGCAGTGTAGGTAAAGAATTTTGTGTTTTATACTGTTTGTTCAGAAGCTCTCTTTTTTGTGTGAGTGCTCACCTCGTTGTACATGTTTGTTTGGGTTTACGAGGATTGGGTCTCTTCTCCTTTCATGGATTCTTGAGCTATGATCGACCAGCATTATTCTTAACTAGAATACTGAGCACTCTCTCACTTTTTCTTGAAATAGTGTATGGAGCGTGCCTCCACCACATCCTCATGAATCATTCACATTCTTAGTTTCCAATATACAGATCATCCAATACGAAATACCGGGTAATAATGCCTTGACTGGTTTCTCCTGTCTTCTAAGGTCGTCACGTCCAATTTCTTCAGCATTTCTTCAAAGCTCAATCCACTCAGCTCTGGTACTAATCTTGTTGCAAATCTCTAAACCTTCTGTGTGTTGCTCAATGTTTTTTAATATCAAGTGAGGTACTGTGTCAAATATATAATGCTTCCCTGTATTTCAAGAATATTCAGTCGATTTTGTTGTCGGGTTTCTCAATTTTTTTCTCACTGAAAACTCTGGTAGGTGTTCGACCAATCTATTTCTGATTAACCCTTTTGCCTGTCTTGCTGTTTCTATATTGTAGTCGGGTAATTGCCTAGAGTCTATTGGTGATCTTAGCTACAGACTCTCATTCACTATTTACGGTCATTTATCAGATTCCCGTGGCGTTTCTCATCAAAACTTTTGCCTCCTCAGATATGTGACTCTTCGGTTTCTGCTGGTTAGCTCTTTACTTCCTTAGTTTTGACATCATTTATGCTTTCTAAAACTACATCTCCTATCTCTTAGTCAATTCTTCACATTCATCTCTCGTCTTCTGCGAGTGTCAACTCTCCTTCGCCCTTATTACTTGGCCTTTGTCAGTTAATCTCATTATTTGTGTGTGTTAGTTACCATTTTGTCCTAGGCACATGTCGATTAGACACTAGGCCTGTTGTAGGTGTGTAGGTGTGTGTGTGTGTGTGTGTGTGTGTGTGTGTGTGTGTGTGTGTGTGTGTGTGTGTGTGTGTGTGTGTGTGTGTGTGTGTGTGCGTGTGTGTGTGTGTGTGTGTGTACTCACCTAGTTGAGGTTGCGGGGGTCGAGTCCGAGCTCCTGGCCCCGCCTCTTCACTGATCGCTACTAGGTCACTCTCCCCGAGCCGTGAGCTTTATCATACCTCTGCTTAAAGCTATGTATGGATCCTGCCTCCACTACATCGCTTCCCAAACTATTCCACTTACTGACTACTCTGTGGCTGAAGAAATACTTCCTAACATCCCTGTGATTCATCTGTGTCTTCAGCTTCCAACTGTGTCCCCTTGTTACTGTGTCCAATCTCTGGAACATCCTGTCTTTGTCCACCTTGTCAATTCCTCTCAGTATTTTGTATGTCGTTATCATGTCCCCCCTATCTCTCCTGTCCTCCAGTGTCGTCAGGTTGATTTCCCTTAACCTCTCCTCGTAGGACATACCTCTTAGCTCTGGGACTAGTCTTGTTGCAAACCTTTGCACTTTCTCTAGTTTCTTCACGTGCTTGGCTAGGTGTGGGTTCCAAACTGGTGCCGCATACTCCAATATGGGCCTAACATACACGGTGTACAGGGTCCTGAATGATTCCTTATTAAGATGTCGGAATGCTGTTCTGAGGTTTGCTAGGTGCCCATATGCTGCAGCAGTTATTTGGTTGATGTGCGCTTCAGGAGATGTGCCTGGTGTTATACTCACCCCAAGATCTTTTTCCTTGAGTGAGGTTTGTAGTCTCTGACCCACTAGACTGTACTCCGTCTGCGGCCTTCTTTGCCCTTCCCCAATCTTCATGACTTTGCACTTGGTGGGATTGAACTCCAGGAGCCAATTGCTGGACCAGGTCTGCAGCCTGTCCAGATCCCTTTGTAGTTCTGCCTGGTCTTCGATCGAGTGTATTCTTCTCATCAACTTCACGTCATCTGCAAACAGGGACACCTCAGAGTCTATTCCTTCCGTCATGTCGTTCACAAATACCAGAAACAGCACTGGTCCTAGGACTGACCCCTGCGGGACCCCGCTGGTCACAGGTGCCCACTCTGACACCTCGCCACGTACCATGACTCGCTGCTATCTTCCTGACAAGTATTCCCTGATCCATTGTAGTGCCTTCCCTGTTATCCCTGCTTGGTCCTCCAGTTTTTGCACCAATCTCTTGTGTGGAACTGTGTCAAACGCCTTCTTGCAGTCCAAGAAAATGCAATCCACCCACCCCTCTGTCTCTTGTCTTACTGCCGTCACCATGTCATAGAACTCCAGTAGGTTTGTGACACAGGATTTCCTGTCCCTGAAACCATGTTGGCTGCTGTTGATGAGATCATTCCTTTCTAGGTGTTCCACCACTCTTCTCCTGATAATCTTCTCCATGATTTTGCATACTATACATGTCAGTGACACTGGTCTGTAGTTTAATGCTTCATGTCTGTCTCCTTTTTTAAAGATTGGGACTACATTTGCTGTCTTCCATGCCTCAGGCAATCTCCCTGTTTCGATAGATGTATTGAATATTGTTGTTAGGGGTACACATAGCGCCTCTGCTCCCTCTCTCAATACCAATGGGGAGATGTTATCTGGCCCCATTGCCTTTGAGGTATCTAGCTCACTCAGAAGCCTCTTCACTTCTTCCTCGGTTGTGTGCACTGTGTCCAGCACTTGGTGGTGTGCCCCACCTCTCCGTCTTTCTGGAGTCCTTTCTGTCTCCTCTGTGAACACTTCTTTGAATCTCTTGTTGAGTTCTTCACATACTTCACGGTCATTTCTTGTTGTCTCTCCTCCTTCCTTCCTTAGCCTGATTACCTGGTCCTTGACTGTTGTTTTCCTCCTGATGTGGCTGTACAACAGTTTCGGGTCAGATTTGGCTTTCGCTGCTATGTCATTTTCATATTGTCTTTGGGCCTCCCTTCTTATCTGTGCATATTCGTTTCTGGCTCTACGACTGTTCTCCTTATTCTCCTGGGTCCTTTGCCTTCTATATTTCTTCCATTCCCTAGCACACTTGGTTTTGTGTGTGTGTATGTGTGTGTGTGTGTGTGTATGTGTGTGTATGTGTGTGTGTGTGTGTGTGTGTGTGTGTTTATATGTGTTAGTTACCATTTTGTCCTAGGCACATGTCGATTAGACACTAGGCCTATTGTGTGTGTGTAGGTGTGTACGTGTGTGTGTGTGTGTGTGTGTGTGTGTGTGTGTGTGTGTGTGTGTGTGTGTGTGTGTGTGTGTTGTGTGTGTGTGTGTGTGTACTCACCTATTTGTACTCACCTATTTGTGGTTGCAGGGGTCGATTCATAGCTCCTGGCCCCGCCTCTTCGCTGATTGCTACTAGGTCCTCTCTCTCCCTGCTCCATGAGCTCTATATGTGTGTGTGTGTGTGTGTGTGTGTGTGTGTGTGTGTGTGTGTGTGTGTGTGTGTGTGTGTGAAATCGTTTCAGTTTTATGACCTTCGATGCTATTTAACTGTTGATTTGTAGATACCCTTCTTTCCGTTGCATATTCAGCCCTAGTTCTTTTGTTTACCTCCGTGCTCTCAGTCATCCTTTGCGTTCTGAAATTTTCTATGCTCTTTTACTTATTTACTTCAATAGGCATCTCTCAGTATGATAAGGGCTCTCAGTATTTTCCATTAAGGCACCACTTAATTGGTATGAACATTTCTGTCGCGCGCTGACACTTTCCAGCACAGCGCTAAGTCATCCCGTGGGTTGGTTCAACATCCAGATCTCTCCCTTAACTGACTACATTTAGGTTATCTTTCAGTCCAGCATAATCACTCGTTTCCTACAGTTTGGATTATTACTTTTCTCTCCTCTTCTGTCTAATCCTACTTATTGTTGGAAGCTTATCAGTGAGTGCTCACTGGCTCTAAGTGGCAATCCATAATCTAATTCTCCAGTGTCAGATTCATTTAAAGTGAAAACATTTCTGTTCGTGCTGGTTCACTCCATGTTTACATTCGTATTATTCCTTTTTCGTGGTGAGCCATGATAATTCCCATTACTGACTACATCAGTCTTGTTCGCGACACTTTCGGCCTCCCATTTGAGTTCCAGTTTTTCCAGTCAATTTCTTTATGACTAAAGTTAACTATGACTAAAAACTTTGCATTGGACCTACTTGCTGTCTGTGAAACTTTGTATGCGAGCTGTATTGGTACTTGTTTACCGAGAGAACGGCTTGTAGACATTCTTTTAAATTTTATATAGGCTACTCTCATACGGTTTGTGGCAAATTTTTCGTTTTTTTTTTATTTCTGTAGTATAGGCTAGGTTTGGTTGAGTTAGGTTAGATTATCCTTTATTAATAAAAAAATATCCAATTGTGACATAGGACAACGGCACGAAATGAAATACTAGACAAATAATGTCAAAAGTTCTGACCAGCAAACAGAAAACGGAGACCCACTGAACAAAGTAAAAACATTAATGTGAGATTATCACTGTTTAACACTCTTTTATGAATCACCTGTTTGACTGTCTTAGCAACAGCGAATGCTGTCGTTAAGATGATGATTTAGTTACTGTTCATGCACTCCTTGTTCAGTGGGGAATGGTAATAGAAGGTGTTACCTTGAGTTCCCAAGTCATTATTTCTCCTGCTATTCACTTACTGAAATTAATAGTATTTAGGTTTCTCAGTTCATCAACGCTTCACCCGTTACATTCTACCAGAGGAAAAAAAAATCTCCCGTTTTTTCCTCGTTTTCTAACCTCACCATGAATCTGGGTTCAATTCCAGGTATATCGTTCATCTAACAAAACGGGAATTTCTCCTGATATTGATCTTGGTTGTGTGTTGGCCAGAAAGTGTAACCTTCCGGTCCTTGTTGAAGAACTTCTGCTGGTACCCTAGTCTATCCCATAACAATTTGTCACAATGTGTCTACTGGGTGTAATGAACTGGTTATCCTTACGTAGAATTTTATCTCTGCGAGAATTGTGAAGGGTCAGTGGGAAAGAGGGTGGGTGGGATAAAAGGGATTGGATAGTAAAGAAGGGGAGGTAGAGGGGCAAAGGTAGGAAGTGATAGAGTTAAAGGTGATGGCAGGGAGGGAGAGAGTGGGAGAAAGAGAAAAAGAGATAATAGAATGGAGGAGAAAAATTGGATGGGAATGAGGGAAAGCTTAAAAGGAAGGTGCAGGAAAGGGAGAGGTGTAGGTGTAAGGAAACAGGGAGGGAAAAGAAGCAAGAACGAGAGAGGTGTAATTTAGTCAGTACATGAGTGACTTAGTGAGCCTTAGAAAAAAATTCTACCGTCAGTAAATTATTATAATCAAGAGGGAAGCGCTAAACCCGTAGGATTATACAGCGCCTGTGGGGGGGATGGAAGGTATTCAGGCTTAAGTCAGGGAACTGGAGCACAGATCTAGCTCCCTAGATCAAGTGTCCCTCACCAGCATCAAGGAACCTTCCTTGAGGGGACCGTCAGTAAAACCATTTTCAGCTTAATTTCAATCGTTCGTTCTCCTGCATATTATTATTATTATTATTATTATTAATGTAAATAAACAATATTTTTTAATAATTACAACATATGCAATTAGCGAACATCATTCCCGATTTATTTTGATGGGATTTCACTCTTCATGTGTGTACACAAAGGAACAGTTCAAGTATGGGTTGAGGAGTATTATGAACACAGGTAATGAATGGCCTGTGACCTGGTCGTAATGGGGTTTTGGAGCAAAACAAACTCAGCAGATAGACTACAATGTATATTTTACCTTCACCCACGATATACAAATATGTACACTATGTACAGATGGAATAATAATAAGTGTACACGACGGTGACAGATGACAAAGCAAAAGCCAGAGTGCACCGTACTCAACCAGCGGGCAGGCAAGTCTGCCAAATGCTGACCTCAAGTGAACCACATTGCCTCAGCTTTGGCGGACCTGCTTTTGATTGGTCAATGAACCAAGGTATTGATTTAACGATGGGTACCCTGTTGATCGTTAAACCCTTAGCACCCATTCGCTGGATGGAAGGCAGCCTATATGGGAGTGTGACATACACCGAGTAAATTGTAACATACTCTTTGCATGCCACAGGAGTGTATACCTCAGTGCAGATACACTTAGAATTGACTTTAATTCCTGTGTAGGTGATTAAAGTATAATTGACTAGTGATAAACAGGTCGCTGGCAGCCTCAGTGTAGTCGATAGAGTTTAAACCCAATTAACCAACCTTAACGAAGCACATCACCGAGATTCGACCGCCAGCCACCGCTGTAATGACGTGTATTTCTCTGGTACCCACGTTACCGCAACGTTATCGCTTCGTTGTTTCAATCTTAATGCTTCGTTGCTTTAACGTTATCGCTTCGTTGCTTCAACGTTATCGCTTCGTTGTTTCAACGTTATAGCTTCGTTGTTTCAACGTTATAGCTTCGTTGTTTCAACGTTATCGCTTCGTTGCGAAGCAGCAGCAGCAAATAGTCCTTTACCTTCATCCTCGGAGAACCGCCCCACAGAGAGGGATGGCGGGGATTGCTATTCACTCAAAGTGATCATACAAGCGAAGATGAATTCAAGTTGACCAACCTCCTTCCACAACTCCGCAGGGCGCACTGCTTACTGGGTGCTCTTCCACCTACCTCCTGGATAAACCTCCATATTCACTCACCTCCACCGCTTCCACCTTTGCAATATTCTCCCTCGACTCTCACTTTGACCCCATCCACAATACAGTGCCTTGCATACTTCGCATTGTGTTGCTTTATTTTTCTGAACTTTGCTGTTATTCTTCTAACTTCGTTGCACGAAGAACGGAAAATTATCAAATGCACTGTACATTAACATAAACACAAGCCTTTCAACCTCAGGACAAGCTGGTCAGGTAACTCAATATAAGAGAAAACGAAGCGAATTCTGGAAAAAAGTAGGCAATTAATGGGTACCAAGAAAACAGCAATCCCTTACTTAGATTACACACACATCGACGAAGATGAAAAAGAAATTATAACCAAAACAGATGATTCAAAAGAATAAGCAAATCTCTTGTTTGGTCAGAAAATCTACCCGAAGCAAAAAAATCGTCTCAGCCAACAGTAACAGACCGTTAAATGCCGTTTATCTCCACGTAACAGTCCGCATACTTATACTACATTCATGGGAAAGTACTAGGCCCATGTGAGTCATACAGTACCTGGAGAAATAGAAGGCAATAAGGTTCAATCCAAGGAAATGGAGAATAGATCCAGTTTCTAAGATCAAGAGCTCCTCAGAGGCATTAAGATACCTTCCCAGAGGGGCAAAATCATACATAATCACCAGTCTAATGAACGATCATCCACTTACAAGACTGGTCAATCTGCAGGAGATATAAGAATTCATCAAAGATACTGTAAGTGAAGCTTATTGCTTACCAGGAACGAAAGCTAACCAATGCAAATTCCTTCCAATAAACTACATAGAATCATTGCTTAATGTAAATAATGACCAGTTAACACAGCCACGATATCTCATCTACAGATATCATGGCACTGTTGTAAAAAACAGTAAAATGGATTACTGTTAACGGAGCCTTGATATCCCTTGATATATCTTCTCTAATTAAGAATTTTAAAATCAAGGTTGAATTTACAAATCTTGATAAGATTTAGAATTCTCCGCTAAAGCGCTAGTGTCTGTGTCTAAGATTCCCAGTAAAAAAATTAACTAAAATTTAATACGGCGAACTAAGGTTACAAAACACAAATACAGTACTAGAACTACACAGAAGTGTAATGATCTCTTTATTCATGCGGGAGATTTTAACCACCTCACTGGTTTTCAAAAGGCAGAGAAAGTTGCACAAAGCAGGTCATGGATGAGCGAAATATAATTGAGTCAAGTTTTGTAAAAAATAGTACTGATTTTAATATGAATATAAGTTCATGATTCTTGAAATTAGATTAATTTATAACGAACAGAATTTGTGAAGATTTTAAGCTATTCCTGACATGTCAGTCATAAAATTTTACTTGACATGTGACCTGACCAAATCCTCACAACACTCCCACACTCAGCTTGTTGGGTCATGTGTGAGGTCATGTGTGAGGTCATAGCTCAGCCTTATAAGGCTTCTGTTGTCCTATTATTTTACCATTTATTGATAATGTAAGAAATCACGAAAGTACCTATTTACTGTAGCATTTTTACCTGCATTATACCTCTTACGTTTATCCCTCCCTGCCCTTTTCATCTCAAACATCCCTTCTATTCTTAACATCCACTTCCTTTGTTATCCCAACATCCAAATCCTCCCTTTTGAAACATTCTTATCCTAATCATCTTTTCCCAATTCATCCTCCCTCCCATCTACATTCCCGAATGTCTCTTCCCTCCCCATCCCAACTATCCTTTCCATCTCCATCCCAACATCCCTTTCTCCCAAATCACTATAGCATCCTGGCGTCCCATCCATCACCTTAGAGAGATTTGATTGTATCCCAAATCCCTTAGTCCTGTGCGGGAATCCTGGATGCTGGCGATGATCTTAATAGCTCCAACACATTACAATATATCAATGGTGTATCTGAAGTAGTGAGAGAGAGTGAGAGAGAGAGAGAGAGAGAGAGAGAGAGAGAGAGAGAGAGAGAGAGAGAGAGAGAGAGAGAGAGAGAGAGAGAGAGAGAGAGAGAGAGAGA
Source organism: Cherax quadricarinatus (assembly GCF_038502225.1). Lineage (NCBI taxonomy): Eukaryota > Metazoa > Arthropoda > Malacostraca > Decapoda > Parastacidae > Cherax > Cherax quadricarinatus. Next base: position 13,963,607 of record NC_091373.1, read on the forward strand.
GAGAGAGAGAGAGACAGACAGGCAGACAGACAGACAAAGGCAGAGAGATAGGTCGAAGGAGATAGAAGGGTATATAGTGCACTGAAGATGAGGGCAAAGACATCTTAACTGAAGCGAAGGACAAGGATGAAGTGGATAGAGATGGAAAGAGGACGAAAAGGAGAAAAAAAGAATGAAGACGAGGAAGAGTTTAAAGACAGGAATAAGTTATATGGAGATGGGAAATAGAGGAATGAAGGAGCAAGAAGCAGCCAGAGATGCAGAGATGAAGGTAAAACGAGGAGCGCAGGTATTAGCACATAGGAGTGGTAGGCAGCAAAGAAAGTGACAAAGATTGAGGTTGGAGGTGAGAGGGAAGTACATGTGAAGGACGGACAAACACGCATAAAAAAGGAAGAGCGGAGGCCGTGTGTTTATCAATAAATACCACTGGCAACTGATAACTAATACACAAACTGTATATATATATATATATATATATATATATATATATATATATATATTATATATATATATATATATATATATATATATATATATATATATATATGTCGTGCCGAATATGTAAAACTGGTCAATTAGCAAGAACTCATTTAAAATTAAGTCCTTTCTAAAATTTTCTCTTATACGTTTAAAGATATATTTTTTTCATTAATGTTAATGTAAAAAATTTTAATTTTGCTCCAAAAGAATCTTAGAAAACTTACCTAACCTTATTATAACAAAAACAATTTATTTTATCCTAACCCAACTAATATATTTTAGATTTGTTTACAATAATTTAATACTAAACAAACACAGTGAAATATATTTTTCTCGGTAGGTTCAGAATGATTTTGGCGAAATTATTGCATACACAAATTTTCACTTGTCTTATATGGCAAGATGAACGTTGCTATTTAAGCCAAGATCGCAAGTTCTGCCTATTCGGCACGACATTATATATATATATATATATATATATATATATATATATATATATATATATATATATATATATATATATATATATATGCAAAACAACCACTCTGAAACAATAGAGAAATTCCAAGCGCTTTCGTGACTACTCACATTATCAAGGAACTATGAAAGTAAAGCATCCAAGGAAGCTATATAAGGGGTCTGGCCAACACCTCACTATCAGATCCCACAACGGTTAAACACCTGACGCGCGCCGACCCAACTGGACAGGTCCTTTGCACAACTCACCCACAAACTATTCTACCCAAAAAAATTTAAAAATTATTATTTGTCCAGTGTATTATTAAACTCTTCCCAAATTCTATTAATTATAAATGGATCTAATTTATATAAACCAAAGGAAATATTCATATTATTGTCAAAACTGCTTTTTATGAAACAAGATTCAATTATATTCCTGTCGACCATGGACTTGATACTACTTTCTCAACTTTTTGAAAATCAATTGGATGGTTAAAATCTCTTACATGAATAAATAGAGCATTGGAATCTTGTCCAGTTCTAATGCTATATTTATGTTGTTTTAATCTTAGTTCGAGATTTTTACCAGTTTGACCGTAAAACAACATAAATATAGCATTAGAACTGGACAAGATTCCAATGCTCTATTTATTCATGTAAGAGATTTTAACCATCCAATTGATTTTCAAAAAGTTGAGAAAGTAGTATCAAGTCCATGGTCGACAGGAATATAATTGAATCTTGTTTCATAAAAAGCAGTTTGGATTTTTTTTATCGTCGCAAAATATATATTATTTTTTTAGCTTAGGATTTATTTGTTTAATTGTAATAGGGCATACACCAGAATATTTAATATAGATTATAGATTTCTTCCAGCTCATCGGAAGCTGGACAGGAACCAAGATCCCAACAGGAATTTTCTCGCTGAATGACCACAAGACGCTGGTACTGGAAGGTGATAGCATTCCCTGTGTCTATAAGGAGGTCCATGGGTCTGGAACCAGCTCCTCGAAGAAGCCTATTAACACTATTTCTCTTAGGTTTAAAAGTCTTCGATCCTACTGAAATAAATTGGTAGTGGCTTAAATTACCATGTTCCAAGAGTGTGAGTTCTTTCCTGTGATCAGCAGCAGCACCCTAGTATAGCTCATCTCTAGAATGGATGCAGGTGTCAGCTCTAAATTCCAGTCTCCCTGGGTCTCTGGAATGACACTCCGCGGATATCGCCGGCCATATTTTGGAGAGAGATTATGTAATAATTATAATAATAATATATATTTCTACAAGTACATGTAGAAGGTGTACTAGCCAAGCTGACATCAATGACACGCTACTATGTAGAAAGTCCCTTGTTATGCAGAGGATTGTGGGAAAATTAGGTCAATTTTGTCCCAAGATGCGACCCACGCCAGTCGACTAACACCCAGGTAGCCATTTTACTGATATATAAAGGTTTAGCGATTTTACTGATATATAAAGGTTTAGCGCTTTTACTGATATATAAAGGTTTAGCGCTTTTACTGATATATTAAGGTTAAGCGCTTTATTTGATTATAGTAATATAATAACTGATGGGTGAACAAGGACTGCAGGTGCCTATGGAAACACGTCCTAATATTTTCCAGCAGTACAGGGAAATCGCTTCCCGGACCGCAGTGTGTGAGCTTAGCGCACTAGCGAAAGAATTACGGGACACCTAACGTAGCTATAATTACATTTTATATTGAGTTCTAGCTCCTGGGTCTCTCGAGTCTGTTGATTAACACTTCAAGGTCTTGAAGGTTTTGGACTACACTTCTGGCTCTTAAGGGTGTATATAGAGGATACATTTCTCACATCGCGCAACGACCGAAACAAGTTTAGCAAGTACACGGTAAGACACAATGAACGACAATAAATTAACTGAAGAATGGACGGGGACTCAAACTGGCACGCAGCAGGCTTCCTGGTTTCATGGTACAGCGTTAGCCTGCTACGTTCCATGACCACGGTTCCAGGTGTTCTAGGATATGCACGTATTGTGCATGGACTGATTACATACCCTGCAAATATGTTGTATATACAGCACAAATGTATTTGACATATATGTAGCCTTTTTTGAGCACGTATTGCACATGCATTGTGGATGTTTTATCCATATATTGCGCATGAATTAACATAACCATCGGTTGTATTGCGCATGTATCAACATACACTGCGCAAGTTTTGGCCGTCTCGCGCCTCGCGGTAACATGTCACTCGACGGGAAAATAAACGTTATACTTACCTGGGCATTTATTCAACCATAATTAACAATTCTTTTTCGTTTGACTATTCAAATGTGTTATTTTAATGAGGAAATATTGCTTACATGATG
>NC_091373.1:13974404-13991904 GCF_038502225.1 Cherax quadricarinatus
CACTATTTCCTCCATCATTTCTTGTACAATTCTTAGTTCCAGTTCTCTTTCCCATTCCACTTCTCTTAGAAAAAATCACATACCATGAAAGTCCCATCTTCTTTAATTCTATTTTCTTTTACTCTCTCTTCCTTTAATACCTTTTCCAACAGGTACTCAAAGCTTAGTAACTCATGATCACTGGCTACTATTGGTTTCCCATAATCAATTTCCGTAATTTCATATCCATTTAGTGTGAAAACCAGAGTCTCACTGCCTCGTCTCCTGTTTCCAATACGTGAACATTACCTTGTTATTTTGATCATACTCTTCCCTTGGTCTTCTAGTGTTTGTTGAGAGCATTATATATTATTACCACTATTATTTTTCTTTCTCCAGAAAGTACAGTACTTGCTATATAGTCCCTGAACATTCCTATTTCCAAGTTTCCTGGCTTCTCAAATTTCCAGTAATTTCTCACTATCAATGCTATCCTCCTCCTCCTCTTCTGGTTGCCCTTTCCCTCCTCATCATTTGGCATCTCTCTGGGAATACCGCATTTAACCTCCCTGAGAGTTTTGTCTTCTTTATTGTTGCTCTGTCAGGGTTTTCTTCCCCATCTCTCTTGTGCCTTCACAATTGTTGGTTACCCCATCTACGTTTGAGTACCATACTCTGAATCTTCTGTTTCTTACTGTTTTCTAAACACATTGTTTACTTCATTTCTGGGAGCACTGCGCTGAGAGTCTGTGGAGTGCTGGGGTACTGGGCTGAGAGTCTGAAGTGCTGGGGTACTTCCTGTTCCTCTATCCCTTCTGCAGTAGGTCTTCTGTTGCCTCTTTCTCTCCTCTGTTGCCTCCTCCTCCTCTCCTATTTCTCCCTCTCTGCCCTTCGTTCCTTTTTTGTCTGAACCTCTTTGATGTATACTCTCGAAATTTTGAGATGACCTCACATCCAACTTCTTCCTTTATACTAGGCTTATCGATTCTGATTAATAAACACAATTCGTAACGTCCTGTTCTTCTCTCTGCACTTGCTCCTAGCATAAAAATATTGTCTTTGTCTCTCTTGCTTCACCCAGTTCTCAGATCAAGTTTTTGCTCTTCCTTCTTCGTATTTTTCTGTTTGTTCCTCTTTCTTCAATTAGTCCGAAAATCATAAGATATGTGTACTGTGCCTTCCTCGTGCCTCTTCAAAATTCCTGTGTCTACCCTAGGTTTCTGTTGGTTATTTATCATTACTACTTCCTCCCTCCTTCCCTTCTGAATGTATGTCGGCTGGTCATCTGTGTTACCTTACCTGTCATTTCCTAACTATCCTACATTTCTTAACTTTTCTACTTTATCTCAAAGCTTCTTTATTTCACATACAAGTTCACATTCTCTTTTCATTGAATCCTTCTTATTTGCTTGAAGCACATCATTCAGATTTCTCTTTTCTTTGCTTGTTTCTTTATCTTACCAAAATTTTCGTCAATCCTTTTCTCTTGTTCCTCATTTATCCTTCTCTCTGCCTGTTCAGGCATCTTAGCCCAGGCCTCAAGGGCAGATTTCCTTTTCATAACACAGACTTCCCCATTCATTTCATTAACGCTACCATACACGCTTCTAGCTGATGTACCCTTTGTCTTCACCGTATCTTTAACACCAGCTGTGGCCGAGTTTGCCGCTCACTCCACTCCCTGTCAAAACACATAGGGTGTGTTTGGATTGGGATGGTAGGTGTACGTGTGTGTGTGTGTGTGTGTGTGTGTGTGTGTGTGTGTGTGTGTGTGTGTGTGTGTGTGTGTGTGTGTGTGTGTGTGTGTGTGCGTGTAATTATCCTTCTCTTTGCAACACAAGTATGTTATTTCAACTATGGTCTATGAGACAGGTCGAGGCTGTGACTGCTAGTTGAATCACTTGCTGTTGGCTACAAACCTACCATCAGGGGTGCATAATACACATCTGGAAGAGCAATGTAGATATTATAAGTCATAAGTAAGACAAGAGGGGCAGTTTGTAAGTGAAAATAGGACGCTTAAAAGTTCAGGAGACATAGACAAAATTAGATGTTTTAGCTGAATAGTGAGAACGAACAGTGACAAGAAACCATGCTTGGCCAAACTATATTATAGGGAAGAACTGGGCGTCAAAGGCAAACTTTCTACTGAATAAGCGGCTACGATAGACTATTGGTGAAGAATCAGGTAAACTATTTTCTGTTGTTAGGTAAGACACATATGCAACAGTTAGGTATCTTTATTTCGAAACGTTTCGCCTACACAGTAGGCCTACGGTGGAGGCGAAACGTTTCGAAATAAAGATACCTAACTGTTGCATATGTGTCTTACCTAACAATCTGTCGGTATTTTATACCATTTTAATGTTCAAACTATTTTCTGTTAAAGACTGAGGCACACTGCAAGAAGAGAGATTTATTTTAAAGAATATGAAGCCCAAAAAGATAAGACAGGAACATGTGGTTTGAAAAGTAAAGAGACGGACATGAATGCCAGAAGGTAACAGCAAGAAGAATACAAGAAAGTGACGGCAAGAATGTGAAATCTGGAAGATGACAACGGGATTATGAAAGCTGGAAGGTGACAATAGGAATATTAAGGCATAAATGTGATGCTAAAAATACCAATTGTGGTAAGTGAATACAGGAATATGAATAACAATTTTTTTGATAGGAATATGAATGCTATGCGAATCGAAGATATATATATATATATATATATATATATATATATATATATATATATATATATATATATATATGCAATAAGATCACAGTAAACAGGTGATTTCAGAAAATGCAAAACAACCACTCTGAAAGAATAGAGAAATTCCAAGCGCTTTCGTGACTACTCACATTATCAAGGAACTATAGTTCCTTGATAATGTGAGTAGTCACGAAAGCGCTTGGAATTTCTCTATTCTTTCAGAGTGGTTGTTTTGCATATATATATATATATATATATATATATATATATATATATATATATATATATATATATATATATATATATAAGTATCTTAGGGACAAGATTGGAGCCCAGGACCAAAAATTCATTGACGGAGCAATGATCTGGGATAATCTAACGGGCTCAGAAACCAGACCTGCTCCCCCCAACAACTACAAACAATCGCACTGGGATGGTCCAATAGTGGAAAATATAGCCTCAACGATGCTTCAGAGTGTGTCAGGGAAGGATAGAGCCCGCCTCCTGGCAGTGAGAGCCCCTCATGCTGGGGACTTTCTGTTGGCTGTTCCCAACTCCAGCCTTGGCACACGCCTCGACCCACAGACCATCCGCATCGGTGTTGCCCTTCGACTTGCCGCCCCTATTCTCGCCGAACACAGGTGTATTTGTGGCAGTGAAGCAGCAGACCGATTCGGGTACCATGGTCTTGTGTGCCGTAAATCCGAGGGAAAGATTGCAAGACATGAGGAGGTTAATAACATTATCAAGAGGAGCCTCACAACAGCTGGATGCCCAGCAGTAAGGGAGCCACCCCAACTATGCAGATCTGATGGCAGCCAGAAGCGTCCAGATGGTATCACCCTTCAAGCCTGGACAGATGGGAAGCAGGTGGTGTGGGACTATACATGTGCATCTACCTTGGCTGATACCTATCTCCAATACACCAGGGAGGAAGGAGGGGCAGCTGCCAGCTTTAGGGAGTCCCAAAAGTCTAGAAAATATGGAGAACTTGCCCATCATTATATGTTTGTTCCCATAGGCTCAGAGACCCTTGGCTCATGGGGAAAGAGTGCATCTAATTTCCTTAAGGAGTTGGGAAAAAGACTCATCAGGGTAACTAGGGATCCCAGGGCAGCTAGTTTTCTGTTCCAGCGGCTCAGTGCGGCTGTTCAAAGGGGTAATGCATGCTGCATTTTGGGCACACGCCCCAGCTCTGAGGAGCTGGATGAGATTTTCGCCTTATAATCGGTGATACACACGTAACAACATGTACCGTATATGCCACCTTTATATCAACAATGTATCTCTTAAATCTTCTGTGCCATATTATGTAATAAAATATTCCTATTGGTAAAAAAAAAAAAAAAAATAGTTCAAAAGATGGGGTGGTAGGGGAAGTGGAATATTCAAATGGCTTCAGGAAGAAATCCAAATATTCTTCCTTGAAGCCTTTTTATCCACTTCTCCGAGGCTATGGGTCCCACAATTTACACCAGAGGTGGACCCCATCCTATAGACATATATATATATATATATATATATATATATATGTATATATATATATATATATATATATATAAAATATAAGGAGGTACCACCTCTAGAACTGTTATAGGGACCCTCATCCTCAGAGAAAAGAATAAACTTTTTTCAGGGAAAACTCAAGGTTCTCCATGAAGCTGTTTATATATATATATATATATATATATATATATATATATATATATATATATATATATATATATATATATATATACAAAGGATGTTACTTTGCTCTGTCCTCTCAAAGAGCGCAAACCACTCCGATAACCCCTCCTCAGCCTTCTAATCTCCACGCTACGAATTTTAAGCATAATATTCACACTGCACATCTTTCTGAGACACATTTTCACTGCCTCCAGCCTCCTCCTCGCGGTATCGTTTAAAACTCATGTTTCACAACCAAATAACAGTGTTCGTTCCACTGTAATTTGGTACATAACCCTTTTTTGCCTTCATGGATCAAGTTCTATATCTCCCTAGATGCCTGAATACACCACCTATCTTTGTTCCCTCTTGCAGTCTTTAATGAACCCATCCGCTAGAATGTCTGCCCCCCCAAAATCTGAACACATTTAATTCCTTCATATGGACTTACAAGTCCATTTACCCCGTAGGCTTTCTCAACTTAATCTCTCTGCAAAACTCTTCTTGTTCTTTGCACACGCGCTCGCGCGCACGCACGCACACACACACTGAGATGAGTCACAGGGATATTAATGAGTCACAGGGATATTAATGAGTCACAGGGATATTAGGAAGTATTTTTTTTTGGCCATAGAGTTGTCAGGAAGCGAAATAATCTGGAGGCAGGATCCATACATAGCCCTAAGATGAGGTATGATAAAGCTCATGGAGCAGGGAAAGTGACCTAGTAACAACCAGTGAAGAGGAGAAACCAGGAGCTATGAATCGACCCCTGCAACCACAATTAGGTGAGTACACAACGCGCGCGCGCTCACACACACACACAACGCATATACACATAACACACAAGCACACAACACGGATCCTGTTCGAGAGGCAAGAAAATAATACACGAAGACACATTTGAACGTCCAATACCCAGATGAGTCACAGAGATGTCAGGAAGTAATTTTTCAACCTCAAGGTGGTCAGGGTGTGAAATGACTTTAATGACGAAATACTGAAGGCTCCTAGCCCGACGAGGGTAGAATGGAGTAAATGCAGCAAGCGGGAAGCTAATAGGGAAGGCAGGAGCCGAGATTCACCCCCCCCCCCTGCAACTACAAATAGGCGAGTGCAAATAGGCGAGCACACAGTGAGCTGACAACACAAGGGCACAAAAACTCACCATGAGGCAACACACACACACAAACACACACACAAGAAAATCAGAGCCAATGTTAGAGGGAGTGACGAGCACAAATATAAACAGAATAGAAACAATACAGATGACGCCTCCGAAAATACACACTGATTGATGGTGTTTAGCAAACTGACTCTCACCATCACGTTAGGAAACACCTTTCCTAAACCCAACACCATATATATATATATATATATATATATATATATATATATATATATATATATATATATATATATATATATATATATATATATATATATATATATTACAGAGCAGAAGTTAGTATATAACAATGATACTACTACTTCAACTTTGTATTAGTCTTCAGATGAGATATAATTCAATTTCTATACATATTTGTTCCTCCAGGGAGAGGCTTTTATGCTGGTGAAGGGCTCTTGATTAATGGAATTGGAGCTACCTATCCCTTCCTCGGATCAAACCTGATTATTTTTCATTCTATCCCCCTCCCAGGGTGTTGTGTGAACCTTACGGGTTTATTGCTCCCCTCATGATTATAATGCAACAATAACATGCGTTACTCTCTCTTGTTGCATGAAACTGTGATATGAAAATAATATACACATTTTAAATGAATCTGCTGAACACAACCTTTCCCTTTGAAATATTCGTAATTTTTTTCCTTGAGCATATACACAATAATATATATATATATATATATATATATATATATATATATATATATATATATATATATATATATATATATATAATATATTGGGTGTGTGTGTGTGTGTGTGTGTGTGTGTGTGTGTGTGTGTGAAATAAAGTAATTTTAACAAATCACCCGTCTACCATCTTTCATAATTATAATTATTTTAAGTGCTAAATCGGGCTCCATAGATAATGTTTTCTTTCCAAAGATGCATCGACACGTCTACCATTTTCTTCCCTAGTCTAATGTGTAATTTCAACTTGTCTTTCATAAACCCATCTACCGACATTTCTATTCCTCCCTTCAAGCAGATATCAAATTTTCCATTGCATAGATTTTTGTTGCTCTCATCACCCTGCTCTTTTCTGTGTTGAATTTAAATTACCTTCTTGTACCTGTCCTCTCAAATTCCTCAACGAACCTTTGCAACTTCTCTATAGGATCTCCCAAAAGAACAGTGTCATTGTCAGGTATCAACTGTGACAACCACCACTTTATCTCAGATTCATTATCTTTATAATCCCACACCTCTACCCAGCACCCTAGTATCCACTGTTACAACCGACATTTACACATATGCTAAACAACGAGAGTGATATTACACAAGAGGTCTAAGAGGTACTTTTACTGGGAAATGGTTCCTCGTGTATCATGTATATCCTATCCTGAGCCTCACTATGCGCATAAAAACTCTTCATTGCTTTCAGTAACCAATTATTTGTTCCATACACCTGCAACATCTGACACTTTGCCCCACTGTCCCCCTAATTATATGCCATTTTTAAATCCATAAATGCAAGAAGCAGTGCCTTACCTTGGTCAATAGAATATTCACCAACATGCCTCGATGCAGACGCTTAGTCTATGCATTCCTTACCCTTCCTTTTTTCTTCCCTTTCTTATTTACACATATGTCGTGCCGAATAGTTAAAACTTTCGATTTTGGCTTAAATAACGCTCTTCTTGCCGAATAGGGCAAGCGAAAAACTGTGTATGCAATGATTTCGCAAAAATCATTCTGAACCCTAACGAAAAAAAATATATTTCATTGTCTTTGTCTGTTATTAAATTATTTTAAACTTATCAAAAATATATTTAGTTAGATTAGGCTAAATTAAATTGCACTTGTTATAATAAGGTTAGGTAAGTTTTCTAAGGTTCTTTTGGTACAAAATTATTAATTTCTACATTAATATAAATGGAAAAATATATATATCTTTAAACGTATGAGAGAAATTTTAGAGAGGACTTAATTTTAAATGAGTTCTTGCTAAGTGACCAAATTTACCCATTCGGTACGACATTATATATATATATATATATATATATATATATATATATATATATATATATATATATATATATATATATTATAAATATATATATATATATATATTATATATATTTTATAAATATATATATAATGTAAATATATATATATAATGTATATATATATATAATGTATATATATATATATATATATATATATATATATATATATATATATATATATATATATATATATATATATTTAAACACACCGGCCGTATCCCACCAAGGCAGGGTGGCCCATAAAGAAAAACGAAAGTTTCTCTTAAATTTAGTAATTTATACGGAAGAAGGGGTTACTAGCCCCTTGCTCCCGGCATTTTATTCGCCTCTTACAACACGCATGGCTTACGGAGGAAGAATTCTGTTCCACTTCCCCATGGAGATAAGAGGAAATAAACAAGAACAAGAACTAGAAAGAAAATAGAATACCCAGAGGGGTGTGTATATATATGCTTGTACATATATGTGTAGTGTGACCCAAGTGCAAGTAGAAGTAGCAAGACGTACCTGAAATTTTGCATGTTTATGAGACAGACAAAAGACACCAGCAATCCTACGATCATGTAAAACAATTACAGGTTTTCGTTGTACACTCACTTGGCAGGACGGTAGTACCTCCCTGGGTGGTTGCTGTCTACCAACCTACTATTTAGGATATATATATATATATATATATATATATATATATATATATATATATATATATATATATATATATATATATATATATATATATATTATACATATACATACATCACGTGTATCTATAAGAAAATAGGGCATATATATCTTCTCTAGCTAGAAATCTACCTCTGATCATAATATTTACAGAATTGTATATTATCTTTAGGGGATGATTTAGTAGCCAGATGGTCCTTACTGGTCAGGTCTTCCTCAGCTTTTCTTAATTTAATTATTCTTTTTACTACCTTGGAATATTGAAATTCCTCTTAAATTGTTTTGCTTTATTGATAATTTGATGAAATAAATTATGCCATAGCATTCACTGTTTTTATATTTATCTTATAACATCTTCTAAATCCTTTTTATGTAAATGTGATGTAATGTGGAATAATTATCAAATGCAATGTTTACATTACTATGAGAGAATTTTATTATTGAACTTACATTTGTTCAGGTACTGAAGAACTAGTAAATTTCTAGTGTCAACATTGATCTTGTCTTTAGCCCGAAAGATGTCACTTCTAGGAGAATAATGAGCAGTCTACAAAATTCTTAGTACTACCTAACTTACAAGTATAATAAATAATTTTCTGACAGGCATGTCTGAGGTCTCCGTAATTAATGTTAGCTTACCCTTCCCTTGTTACCTGGTAGATTTCCCGCAGTGGTTCACTTTTCTTGTCTGAATACATTACGACCCCTACTGCTGCTTCTATTTCCACTGCCTGCATTACCACTATCTCTACTGCTTTTTTCTTCCTCTCTCTGTTCTGTTCCTGCCCCCCTCGTCTAAATATACTGACCCCATCCCTCTTTTGTGTTTGTGTGACATGTAAATGGCCCAAGTCGGACCGAAACGTCGTCGTTAGCTTCTCTCCTCTATGTGTGAGTTATTTGTGTATTAGGGCTTCTTTCCTTATAGTGAGTTAAGCACCAGAAAGTCAGTAGTCATTGCTATCATGGACCTATCGTAAGGCTATCTACCACCTCTTCACGTCTCCTCAGGCAGGGAATTGCCTCGCCCTCGCCATAGTGTCAGCACCACTGAACGGACCAATATATGTCCAAGATTTGTAGTTTGGGTTTTCACCCACACGAATAGACGACCTCGATACTCAGCTACCAAGACGCACTGAGACTGCTACCACTGAGGTAATGGTCGCTACTACTATGTTTTTATATACAGTCTTACCGATGCACTCTCATACAGTCGCCAACACCCAACGTGTCATCTCTAACAAAGACCCTTTTAAAGATATTCTTTTCCTGGCGAAAAATCAACCCATTAAACTTGTCTCGTGTAGAGGGTCTCCAGATAGACAAAAAAAATATTTACGCTTCTTTCCTACTGTTGATTGGGACTCTTCCCTACAAACTGCCTCGATACTGGACAACCCATAACCTTATTGAAAAGAAATATTCTTCGGGAAGATATACCACGTCTTCCTCTGGTCATCTGAGTGCTTTCTATATTTTTTTTTAGATTCTTTATTCTTTTAAATAGCATAATTGAGTTGAGGCTAAAAGTATAAAGTAAAAATGAATAGATCTTCAAAGTTTCAGCATTTATATCCGTACTTGCTTATATTTATGGCCATTTTTTAGCAATATTTAAATTCTGAATTCATGGGAAGGTAGGTGAAGAATCATACCACACGTACACGACACCTGAGATATTAATTGTACACCAATACAGGTACTATACATGAAGAATTAGTCAAGTGCAACATTTGGGTATCTTCATTTGTAGATTTTTCTCCATCCATTGCTTTATCAATAGATAAAGCCACTGGATGGCGAAACGTGTACAAATAAAGATACCCAGATGTTGTACATGTCTAATTCATTATCTTGTCAGTATTATACACCATTCATACAGGTACTGTGCATCACACCTCAGTCAGTCTGTGAGTGACCTACATACAGAGTCCAGCTGTGTTCATGTGTAACCCAACCTGATCTGACCTGGCCTACCGTGCCCTGATACCCGGGTTTAATTTCTGCTCCCACGAGGGCTGACAATTACAGGCCGTGAGTCATTAGCTTTCTTGCAGCCTCCGCTAATTACAGACTCCGCTGGAAACCGCAACCTTAGGGATTGGGGAGCACATTAAGCTCTTCCAGGAATCTAAAATAAGAAAATATTATCATTTGTATTTTTTGATGTGTCTGAAAGTCTCCTGAGGTTCCCAAAGCTACATGAAAACCGGTAAATAAATATCGAATACATGGAATGAAAACGAAAATCCGGACTTGGGGTCACCACTGGTAATCCACAATTTAATTAATTCTTCCTACTTACAGATATATTATTATTATTATAATCAAGGGGGAAGCACTAAACCCGTAGGATTATACAGCGCCTATGGGGGGATGGAAGGCATTCAGGCTTAATTCAGGGAACTGGAGCACAGATCCAACTGGAGCACAGATCCAATTCCCTAGATCAAGAGCCCCTCACCAGCGTCAAGGAGCCTTCCTTGAGGGGACTTACAGATATAGGTAACACGCGCACTTATAGCATCAAGTGCAAATTTTCAACCTCACTCAAGCCCCAGCTGCTGCACTTTCTTCCCTAGATATTTCTCATAGATGAACGTTAATTAAACGAACTCGCCAAATCTAACCCAAATATTTGCATAGAAATCATAAGAAAACATTAAGTAAAATGAAGACCTTTATTATGATGTTATGAGTGCCTAAATTACTTATATCTGGAGACAGATCTAGGAAGTTGCACTTGGATTTGTCTGTGTTGGAATGATTAATAACAAAAGTAACTAACTTGGGAATATGAGGACATGTTAGGTACTAATAACTTTTTCTATATGGACAACTTAGGTACTAATACATTGTCCATGAGGACATGTTAGGTACTAATAGCATTGTCCATGAGGACATGTTAGGTACTAATAGCATTGTCTGTGATGGCGATTTAAGTACTAACAACATGGTTATATTTATCCTTATCACACCAACCATGACAGTACTGAAACTGTTTGTTCTTTGCTCACAGCGCAAAGCTAACGAGAGTAAGAGACAGGAAAAGACCACAAAAAAAATCTATTGACTGATGTAAATCTTTTACAATGGTCATAAATAAGTCTTAACTAAAGGTCAAGCCAACTCAGTTGGAAGTACTAAACCTGATGGGGCCATACAGCAGCTGGTAGTCTCGTTTGAGCTGAAAAAGAAAAGGTTAACTCCCCTGGCAGGGAAGATATACCAGATGACAGGAGCAGGAACATGGAACTGAAGTTGGTGTTCCTCTCTGAGAGAAGTGCAACTCACAGAGCTCAAAAGGCGGTGTTGCCCCTTGAGAGAAGTGTAACTCGAAGAGGTTGATTTAAGGAGGGGTTCCTCCTTGGGAGAAGTGCGTCTCACAGAGGAGATAGACGATGTTCCTTCCTGAGAGAAGTGCAACTCACAAAACAGGCAATAGAAACAACGTTTCAAAAACCATCTCGTCTACCCTGTCTCCTCAGCTCGTAAAAAAAGAAAAAAAATGGCAAATATATGAATGCATTTTAAGTCCCCTCATATAAACTGAGAGGTATATATGCCTCTTGGTGCATATACACTAAGGGGTTATTTTAATTCCCATTTTAAGAATATTACTAGAACTGGGAAACAAATTATGATAAAACTACACGAAGTATCACAAGTGAGTAAGAAGAAAGCACAAGAGGAGATAGGGTCAGGACATACAAAGCACTCACTGATAGAGGTAAGGTCGACATGGGCACACAATAACATACGGAAATGACACAGTTGGAAGATAAACACCTCAGTGAAAACACCTGTGCAGAGTTGCATCAATGAAGAGACAGACACAACACAGGGGAAGATAATTGGAAAAACCTTTCCGATCGAGAGATATCGCATCACAACAAATTTCCCACTCGGCCCCAAGAGCTGGAGATCAACTCCTGCAAACTCATCAGATTTAGCTCACTTCCCGATCCAGTTCAAATTTTGCCTCGGTGTTGGGTAAGGTCTCTTGATCCAAAAAAATAAACAGCTTCCCATCTTCTTTAAATATAACCAGATTATCTTCAATTCTCCTAACGCTGTATGACTCCTACGAGTTTAACGTTACCCTGTGATATAATAAAATAATAATAGGGTTAATATATACTGTCATTGTATTGGCTTAAAAATCTATCAGTAGTATTTTGCCATGTCCTAACATATCAGTGAACCGAACATTAACACGCAGGCCCAAGAACTAGAACATAAGTTCAGCCGGATAAATATAGCTAATTAAATGGACACAAAACTTCATAGTGGTACAGAATCTGTATCGGATGTGAAAATTTAGATATCCGCGGGTGCGGATGTGTTTGAGGATGTCTTATTTTGGGGATGCAGATGTAAGAAATTGTGCGGATGATCTGTGGATGTAAGAAATTGTGCGGATGTTCCGCGGATGCGGATATCCGATACATCACTAGTACCGATGTGATATTAAGAGAGAGGACGAAGAGGAATGATAGAATACGAACGGAAATAATTACCCAGGTGATACCAAGGTGTCTGAAAGAATAAAATTATCTAGGTGATATTAAGGTGTCTGAAACAATAGAATTAATTATCCAGGTGATACGAATGTGTCTGAAAGAATGGAAATAATTACCAAAGTGATACTGAAACTCTTCTGTGTTAAGATGGTGAACACAATAACAACAACAAGAAAATAGTACTGCAAAATCTGCCTCACACTGCCAAGAGTGGGGGGAGGGGCTCTCGTTCCGAGGGTCAACGCCCCCCACGGCCCAGTCCTTTGACCAGACCTATTCCAACTACAATATTTTCATTCATTTCTTTGTCCTAAAAAAGGAATCTCCGTGTTTCGTTATCTTAGTTCAGAGCTCGTTATGTTAAACCTAAGATCAACTTCTCATCTCTTAAAAATTCTAGCCAGACGTACATGTGTCTTCACGACGACACCTGTCTGTCTTGATATGAAAAACAAGCGTTTTGCCGAAAGTAATGAAGACGCAGGTGTAAAGACAGCTTTTATTGTGGGAATGTTTCACCATGTAGAGACTTGAGTAAACTCTGCATGGAGCGAAACATTGCTCCATTAAAGTTTCACTATGCGCTTGTGTTTCTTCACTTATCTGCTACTTGCATGCTTTCACAACACAGAGGAAGCAGTGCGCTTGTGAAACGTGGTATGAACTGGGGATAGGAGGAACGGAGGCAGACCATACATAGTTCCAAAAGAACCCACAGGTATTTGGATCAAATAAAAACAATCAATGGTCGTTGACTTTTCGCTTGAAGATGAAGTTTTTTCAGGTGTATAGAAAGTAAAGGGAAAATGTGGTAATATTTGGGTGGAATGAGGCGCCTAAGGTGACCTGACAGTCCATGTGGTAACTGTTAAGTTAGGGTGTGGAGTCTGCTGAGCAAGGATTGTAATCAAAACAACGTGCTAAACCCACGAGGGTCATACAAAGCTGTGCTAAGCAAGGAGTGGGTTGAAGCACGTGGAAACGTTTTTGATTCTATATAAGCAGGGATTGGTGTATATCCCCCTGTCTTACCCTTTTCCTGTTTGGAACAGTTGTTAAGACCCCTCGTAAGGTTCTTAATACCACAAGATGCGGAGATGAAGATGTACGTGATGCAAGGACCATTAGAATTAGGAAAGATGATAAATCTGCTTTGAGTGCGTTGAAAAGTGTTATGGCTCTTATTTCAGCAATCTTGTATGAGAGTATAATAATGCCATACAGTATATCAACAAGAAAAGCTGAGTTGGGTATTTTTATTGTCTAAGCATGTCGCTTACGCAGTAGGCTTGTTCAGCTGAATACTAAAGAGACAGTAGAAGCAGTGGAAAGGTAATGATATGAACAGTCCATCTATCGTGAGGAGGTGAATCCCTCAGCCTGGAGAAGAGTTTAGCTGCCTAGTCTTGAAAATGAAAATGATGGAGATTTTTTACTGCCAGGCGTGAGGCTCGGAAAATCTAGAAGACGTCAAGAGAAGCAAAAACGTAAACACTGGGACGCACTGCGGTAAGTCTACTGGTCCATGCTCAGCAAATCCCTCTCAAATCTAACCCTTCTCAGTCATAACTAGTAGTTAAGCAATATGGTCGTGCAAGATGTCCTTTGTGTGTTTGTTAAACAAACACACACACACACACACAAGCACCGGTTAGTGGATACATACACGGGAGCATACAAAATTACACGGTTAATTAAGAAGGGGTAAGTGAAAGGTGACAGCCTCAAGCCGACAGAATTTCTTCCCTCACTTCTCTTCTCAGAGATTGGCCACACACTATTCCTCCTTTATATCCTTCCTTCCCCTCTTCCTAATCCTCCTCTTCGTCTTTCTCTTCCTCCTCCTCCTCCTCCTACATGAAAACAAATGAACGCTTAAGGATTAATAGAAGCAAATTAATACAGTATTTGTGAATACATCTAGCGTGGTTAATCTAGTGTGGGCACGGAGCTGCAAGCTGCTCTGCACATTCCTCAGCATTCCCGTAGCTACACTGGAATGCTGATAAGTACTTATTTCCGGGAATTAATGTTGGAGGTGCTCACTGGGATTTTTGTTTATTTACGCCGAATTCTTTAATAATATGAGAATGCAGTCGGCTCCTTTAATTAACTTAGAGGTTGGGAGGTTTGTGGCGGCCGACTGTTGAATGAGGCCAGGTCTTCCGAGCTACCCAAATTCTACTTCTCTGATTCCAGCTTCCTGGGCGGACAAACACTTGTGTGTTGATATGCACAACGTAATTATTATTATTATTATTATTATTATTATTATTATTATTATTTTGAGGCGATAAAAACGTATGGTATGATTTCACGCTTTAACTTTTGGTCTCTCCTCTTATACATAATACAGATCTAGTTCACATCATTGACATACTATATAGAAAGCCCTCGGTTATGTAGAGCATTTCTGGCAACTTTGGTTAATCTTGTTCTCCAGGAAGCCACCCACAACAGTCGGCTAACATTCAGGTACCTACTTACTGCTAGGTGAACAGGGGCAGCAGGTGTAAAGAAACATGTGAATAAATGGTTTACAAACCCGACACGTTGATAAATGACACTCTTTTGCAACATCTGGGTATCTTTATTCTGGAAACGTTTCGCCCACCAGTGACTTCTGCAGTCCAGTGCACTGGACTGAAGAAGCCGCTGTGTGAGGAAACGTTTTCAGAATAAAAAAACACGTCCAACGTTTCACCGTGCCGGGATCAATCCCCGGACCCTCAGCGTGCGAGCTGAGGACGCCATTAACTAAACCACGAGTATATTATGTCAGCTGACGTGATCTGTTCCTAGGATGTATATGAATAAGATGCAATGTGCGCTTTATGGTGCACATTGCATTGATAAAAAACTGATAAAGTCTCTGGTGGGAGAAACATCGTCTCAATAAGTGCCATCAACCACACGTGTTTTATTCACATACTTGTGGGTGCAGTGTAACATTGGTATACATGTTCCAAGGATATCACTCGTTCTCTATTATTCTAAGTGGTTGGCTTATCCTAAGTGGTTGGCTTATCATAAGTGGCTCATTTATCATAAGCAGTTCTATTATCATTTACTATGGATACATTTCTGACTGCTGAAGTCGCATTTATTCTGTGATCTCTGAAAATAGGAATCATTTAAAAAAAAATCTTTAGGTAGTTATAATATTAGGTTATATTAATTCCTCTATAATCTAGTCGCTTATTAAAGCAAAATTAATCTGTAATGTTTTATTTTTCTCCCTGTATTTAAGGACTCTTATCTGTAGAATTTATTATGAATTATTCATTCCAGTTATTTAGTAATGGGTGTTGATAATTTTATTAAATGGCTGATATTATTGGCAACTGAAGTTCTTCCTAACACTCAATATTTTTCATCTTAGTATGTTGTTCGTTTAGAGTATCTTACTTGTATTTTTTTGTACTATGTAGTCGTCAGGTTCGGTCGTAATGCATTCTATATTTCCACCTTCTGGAAATATATAATGTATTACGCATCCTTTCATTATCGTTTCTTTTATGTCATGTCTGGGGACACTTCTAATATTCGTTTAGCTAGTTTTGCCACCTTTCTGTTTACCATACTTTCTTGTTATTTCGTTTCACGTTTAGTTTTAAGGTATTTTGGAAAGATATAGGTGGGATGTATTTACTTCTTGCCATCCAGGATTCAGTACCCGGAGTGTTTTGTCTCATGGTTGGGCATATATAGGATGAGACTGGGCAAAGTAACTGTATCCTATTGCCCAGGGACTGCATGTCTGTAATCTGCTGGATGTAACTGGATCGTCTTCTCAGTAAACTTATGCTTCTTAATATTTTTCTCGCCATCTTCTTGCTTCTTTCCTCTATTTACTTGTCTGCGTCCTTCAGATATGCCTCTATTTTCATTAAATGTTCCTTGATAGGTAAGACACATATGCAACAGACTATGAAACAATGCTCTTCTCAAGACTGAGGGACTGACCACCTCAAAACTTTAAGGGTGATGGACTGATTACATCGTCTTCAAGTCACTTCTGCTTCTATCAACTTTTCTGTACTCGACTGAAGAAGCCTACTGTGTAGGCGATACGTTTCGAAATAAAGATACCTAACTGTTGCATATGTGTCTTACCTAACAACCTGTCGGTATTTTATACCATTTTAATGTTCAAATGTTCCTTGAGAAAATGGAAACGACATGAATGGGGTAAGAGATTCTCCATGCCACCTGTCATGCTTTTCTTTGACTCTACTTTGAATGACGTTCCTGTCCATCCTCGATCATTATCAAGTCTCAACTGATGATGAAAATTGTTTTACAGTTTTAAACAATGACCGCGAAAATTGCAGTGTTCCACTATTAAGAGGAAATTATTACAACTTTGGAAATTTCTGGGTAAATTTTTGCCTTGTTTTGATCCTAAATATTTGACATTTATTGTTTTTGTATTTGCAGAAGCCATATCTTTCCGTCTGGTGCTAATGTCTTCCTTGGGATGAAGAGAGGGAACGCTTGTGTGGTTTCCTCAATCAGTCAGCTGGCCAGCTGCATTGAACACACGCCTGCAGAGAATAACAATTGACAGGTGTTTCGTATGCTAATTAAGGCACCTGGTCTTCTTGCTTTCCTTTTTGGGTTAGGCATCCACCTGTTTTCCCACCTCCGTTATGTTAATTTTCATCAGGGAACGAGTATTGTAATTACGAGAATGTAATGTAGCATATTAAGTGAGAACTGATTAGCTGTTAGCTCACAACTGAATG
>NC_091373.1:13997131-14002131 GCF_038502225.1 Cherax quadricarinatus
AGATAATTGTGTTTGTTTATTATTAAATTATTGTAAATTTGTATAAAATATATTTAATTGGGTTAGGCTAAATAGGTAGTAGGTTGGTAGACAGCAACCACCCAGGGAAGTACTACCGTCCTGCCAGATGACTGTGAAACAGAAACCTGTAACTGTTTTGCATGATGGTAGGATTGCTGGTGTCTCTTTCTGTCTCATAAACACGCTACATAACAGGGATATCTTGCTACTCCTACTGGTCACACTTCACAGACACGCACATGCATATATATATATATATATATATATATATATATATATACATCTAGGTTTTTCTCTTTTTTGTCAACAGCTCTTGTTCTTCTTTATTTCTTCTATTGTCCATGGGGAAGTGGAAAAGAATCTTTCCTCCGTAAGCCATGCGTGTCGTATGAGGCGACTAAAATGCCGAGAGCAATGGTCTAGTAACCCCTTCTCCTGTAGACATTTACTAAAAAAGAGAAGAAAAACTTTATAAAACTGGGATGCTTGAATGTGCGTGGATGTAGTGCGGATGACAAGAAACAGATGATTGCTGATGTTATGAATGAAAAGAAGTTGGATGTCCTGGCCCTAAGAGAAACAAAGCTGAAGGGGGTAGGGGCGTTTCGATGGGGGGAAATAAATGGGATTAAATCTGGAGTATCTGAGAGAGTTAGAGCTAAGGAAGGGGTAGCAATAATGTTGAAGGATCAGTTATGGAAGGAGAAAAGAGAATATGAATGCGTAAATTCAAGGATTATGTGGATTAAAGTAAAGGTTGGATGCGAAAAGTGGGTCATAATAAGCGTGTATGCACCTGGAGAAGAGAGGAATGTAGAGGAGAGAGAGAGAGATTTTGGGAGAAGTTAAGTGAATGTATAGGGACCTTTGAACCAAGTGAGAGAGTAATTGTGGTAGGGGACCTGAATGCTAAAGTGGGAGAAACTTTTAGAGAGGGTATGGTAGGTAAGTCTGGGGTGCCAGGTGTAAATGATAATGGGAGCCCTTTGATTGAACTTTGTATAGAAAGGAGTTTAGTTATAGGTAATACATATTTTAAGAAAAAGAGGATAAATATATATACAAGATATGATGTAGGGCGAAATGACAGTAGTTTGTTGGATTATGTATTGATAGATAAAAAACTGTTGAGTAGACTTCAGGATGTACATGTTTAAAGAGGGGCCACAGATATATCAGATCACTTTTTAGTTTAGCTACGCTGAGAGTAAAAGGTAGATGGGATACAAGGAGAATAGAAGCATCAGGGAAGAGAGAGGTGAAGGTTTATAAACTAAAAGAGGAGGCAGTTAGGGTAAGATATAAACAGCTATTGGAGGATAGATGGGCTAATGAGAGCATAGGCAATGGTGTCGAAGAGGTTTGGGGTAGGTTTAAAAATGTAGTGTTAGAGTGTTCAGCAGAAGTTTGTGGTTACAGGAAAGTGGGTGTGGGAGGGAAGAGGAGCGATTGGTGGAATGATAATGTAAAGAGAGTAGTAAGGGAGAAAAAGCATATGAGAAGTTTTTACAAAGTAGAAGTGATGCAAGGAGGGAAGAGTATATGGAGAAAAAGAGAGAGGTTAAGAGAGTGGTGAAGCAATGTAAAAAGAGAGCAAATGAGAGAGTGGGTGAGATGCTATTAACAAATTTTGTTGAAAATAAGAAAAAGTTTTGGAGTGAGATTAAAAAGTTAAGGAAGCCTAGAGAACAAATGGATTTGTCAGTTAAAAATAGGAGAGGAGAGTTATTAAATGGAGAGTTAGAGGTATTGGGAAGATGGAGGGAATATTTTGAGGAATTGTTAAATGTTGATGAAGATAGGGAAGCTGTGATTTCATGTATAGGGCAAGGAGGAATAACATCTTGTAGGAGTTAAGAAGAGCCAGTTGTGAGTATGGGGGAAGTTCGTGAGGCAGTAGGTAAAATGAAAGGGGGTAAGGCAGCTGGGATTGATTAAAGATAGAAATGTTAAAAGCAGGTGGGGATATAGTTTTGGAGTGGTTGGTGCTAATATTTAATAAATGTATGGAAGAGGGTAAGGTACCTAGGGATTGGCAGAGAGCATGCATAGTTCCTTTGTATAAAGGCAAAGGGAACAAAAGAGAGTGCAAAAATTATAGGGGGATGAGTCTGTTGAGTATACCTGGTAAAGTGTATGGTAAAGTTATTATTGAAAGAATTAAGAGTAAGACGGAGAATAGGATAGCAGATGAACAAGGAGGCTTTAGGAAAGGTAGGGGGTGTGTGGACCAGGTGTTTACAGTGAAACATGTAAGTGAACAGTATTTAGATAAGGCTAAAGAGGTTTCTGTGGCATTTATGGATTTGGAAAAGGCGTATGACAGGGTGGATAGGGGGGCAATGTGGCAGATGTTGCAGGTGTATTGTATGGGAGGTAGGTTACTGAAAGCAGTGAAGAGTTTTTACGAGGATAGTGTGGCTGAAGTTAGAGTATGTAGGAAAGAGGGAGATTATTTCCCAATAAAAGTAGGCTTTAGACAAGGATGTGTGATGTCACCGTGGTTGTTTAATATATTTAAAGATGGGGTTGTAAGAGAAGTAAATGCGAGGGTCTCGGCAAGAGGCGTGGAGTTAAAAGAGGCGTGGGAGTTGTCACAGTTGCTCTTTGCTGATGGCACAGTGCTCTTGGGAGATTCTGAAGAGAAGTTGCAGAGATTGGTGGATGAATTTGGTAGGGTATGTAAAAGAAGAAAATTAAAAGTGAATACAGGAAAGACTAAGGTTATGAGGATAAAAAGATTAGGTGATGAAAGATTGGATATCAGATTGGAGGGAGAGAGTATGGAGGAGATGAATGTATTCAGATATTTGGGAGTGGACGTGTCAGCGGATGGGTCTATGAAAGATGAGGTGAATCATAGAATTGATGAGGGGAAAAGGGTGAGCGGTGCACTTAGGAGTCTGTGAAGACAAAGAACTTTGTCCTCGGAGGCAAAGAGGGGAATGTATGGGAGTATAGTTTTACCAACGCTCTTATATGGGTGTGAAGCATGGGTGATGAATGTTGCAGCGAGGAGAAGGCTGGAGGCAGTGGAGATGTCATGTCTGAGGGCAATGTGTTGTGTGAATATAATGCAGAGAATTCGTAGTTTGGAAGTTAGGAGGAGGTGCGGGATTGCCAAAACTGTTGTCCATAGAGCTGAGGAAGGGTTGTTGAGGTGGTTCGGACATGTAGAGAGGATGGAGCGAAACAGAATGACTTCAGGAGTGTATCAGTCTGTAGTGGAAGGAAGGCGGGGTAGGGGTCGGCCTAAGAAAGGTTGGAGGGAGGGGGTAAAGGAAGTTTTTTGTGCGAGGGGCTTGGACTTCCAGCGGGCATGCGTGAGCGTGTTTGATAGGAGTCAATGGAGACAAATGGTTTTTAATACTTGACGTGCTGTTGGAGTGTGAGTAAAGTAACATTTATGAAGGGATTCAGGGAAACCGGCAGGCCGGACTTGAGTCCTGGAGATGGGAAGTACAGTGCCTGCACTCTGAAGGAGCGGTGTTAATGTTGCAGTTTAAAAACTGTAGTGTAAAGCACCCTTCTGGCAAGACAGTGATGGAATGAATGATGGTGAAAGTTTTTCTTTTTCGGGCCACGCTGCCTTGGTGGGAATCGTCCAGTGTGCTAGTAAAAAAATTATAATAAAAATAGGCTAAATTAATTTGCACTTGTTATAATTAGGTTAGGTAAGTTTTCTAAGTTACTTTTGGTACAAAATTAAGTTTAACATTACCATAAATTAAAAAAATATATATTTAAACAAATAAGAGAAAATTTTATAAAGGACTTAATTTTAAATGAGTGCTTGCTAATTGGCCAAATTAATTTATTCTGCGCTATATATATATATATATATATATATATATATATATATATATATATATATATATATATATATATATATATATATATATATATATATATATATATATATATATATATATATATATATATATATATATATATATATATATATATATATATATATATATATATATGCAATAAGATCACAGTAAACAGGTGATTTCAGAATATGCAAAACAACCACTGTGAAAGAATAGAGAAGTTCCAAGCGCTTGAAACTTCTCTATTCTTTCACAGTGGTTGTTTTGCGCACACACACATATATATATATATATATATATATATATATATATATATATATATATATATATATATATATATATATGTGTGTGTGTGTGTGTGTGTGTGTGTGTGTGTGTCTGACAGTTTTGATGAATTGTTTGAAAAACCGACCGTCGGTTTTTCAAACCATTCATCACAACTGTCAGACACTGCAGCATCATGCGATCTTGTTACAGAGAATTCTTCAACACTTGCCCAACCTTTGGACGAAGACCTACTTCGACAAGTGGATGGTACCACTATGACCCCACCTCCTCCTGCTTCGCCTCACCTGACTACAGTATATAAGCCACGTCTACGGCCCTATGCTGTACATTCTATAAGATTGATGGACTGAACACATCGACTCCAGGATGAGGGACTGATTACCTCAAACTCCTCCTCTCCTTACTCCTTTCTTCTTTGTATTGGACTGATGAAGCCACTGTGTGGCGAAACGTTTCCTGAATAAAGATTCCCATATGTTGCACAAGTGTCTCAATCTTCAACACTCACTCACTCACACACACACACACACACACACACACACACACACACACACACACACACACACACACAAATTAGAGTACTGAGACTTACATTGAATCTCCAACAAATATATGAGTATGAATGTTATTGATAGGTCAGGAAGGAGTAAGGGAAACTGTAGCAGAATTATTAAGACACTTGTGCATTACCTGCGTATCATTATTATTGCTGAAACGTCTCGTCTACACAGCAGGAAAAGTGGCCGCCTGGTATATTAAAACAAATACAAATGTGGGGCACATATGTTGATATAGAAGAGAGGGACATACTAGTACAGGAATGATTTTATGTGGTAGCACAGGAAGGGGTGCACATGC
>NC_091373.1:14009631-14069631 GCF_038502225.1 Cherax quadricarinatus
ATCCATGGCAAGGAAAAGCCTCCAAATTCGTTTCTGTCGTGCATTCATTTTTTAATGCTTGTGATGTGTTGTGTTGAGCTGTATTTATATTATTTATAAGTTTGCGGTATTCTGGTGAAGGGCTCGTGATTCCTAGAATAAGAGTGAACCTAAACCATACCCCCGGCCGGGATTGAACCCGCGGTCATAGAGTCTCAAAACTCCAGCCCGTCGCGTTAGCCACTAGACCAGCTAGCCACAATAAGATTCATCCAACTAGGTATATTTCTACACCTGGGCTGGAGTTTTGAGACTCTATGACCGCGGGTTCAATCCCGGCCGGGGGTATGGTTTATTTGCAATCGTGTCATTACGATTTCTTGAGTCAAGAGTGAACCTCTTCTTCATTGGATCAAACTTGATTCTTTCTCATTATTCAGGTTCTGTGCTACTCTTTGAGGTTCAGTGCTTCAAGAATGTGTAATATATTTGCAAAAATTATAAGTAATGCAATAATTGACCGTATCATACAGTCTTGTTGCTTATTGCAAGAATATTCGTTGCAGAAGCTTTTTATTGAGGTAATGTTTCGCCCTTTGTAGACCTTTGTAACGAGTCATGAATTGGTATAAAGGCCTGGACGGAGCGAAACGTTGCCCCGATTTTTTTTTAACAAATCTTTGTTTTCTTCACTGTAGTTGACAACACGACATTTGCATACAGCTTGCTACTCAGCACATCATCTTGTAAACAAAAATATTCTTAATGTCTATATTCCACTAGAATGTGATCATATTTACTGTGTCAAAGATCTACACTGGTAGATCTGTGTGTAATCTTTTACACACATGAATACACTTAAAATTACTAGTAGAATAAAGGCTGTGAGGAATTCATATGATAAATCTGCTATAGAATACTAAGATTTTTATTATATTCAAGGGTAATCGGTAAACTATGAAGGGTCATACAGGAACTGGGAATGGGAGCTGATCGAGTTCGATCTGAGGAATAGAAGGGTAACTACATTTTTTGTATCGTGTGTTTACGATTTCTTGAGTTATTATGAACAAACTTAGCGCTAAACCCACAAGGGACTTGTAACACTGGACGGTAGCTACAATTCTTTAGATTAATTGTCCTTCACCAGCATCAAGGCACCTCGCCTTGATGAGGAGGTGCCTTGATGGTGGTTAGAAAGTTTTAATGTTTGTAAAAGTAATGTAAACACATTGATCTGTGCCACGCGGAAAATAATCTTCAGCTCCTGGACTTGTCTCAGAGGCTTCGGCCGAGTACTAGAGTTGTTCCCTAGTCTCGTTGGTTTATTCACATCGTTTTAATTTAAATATATATAGTTTTGTTTCAAATATCTTTTGACCTAATTCCACTATCTTAGTAAGAAAGTACTCCAGGACGAATCTTTTGCTCACTGCATTAGCTTCCAGTTAAATCGTCTTGTTATGGCACCTCTCATGTCAAAAATTCCGAGTATCTATTACGATGAGATCATATCCCCCCCCAAAGTCTTTGCTTCGTTAGCCTTGCCACCTAACTTTTATCCCCCAGCTCTAGGGCTAGTCTGGTTATAAACAATGTTGAGCTTTCATGTGTGCTCGACTAACTGAGGGTTTGCCCTGATGTTGCACATTTGAGAACTGGCTTGACAAAGGCAGTGTCGAGGTATATATCATTTGATTGATTTCCCTACATGTTTCTGAAGCCAGATCTCATATAGAATGTCACGGGTTTTGTATGATGAGCGACTCATTGGACCTCTAGCGGGGA
Organism: Cherax quadricarinatus; assembly: GCF_038502225.1. Taxonomy (NCBI): domain Eukaryota; kingdom Metazoa; phylum Arthropoda; class Malacostraca; order Decapoda; family Parastacidae; genus Cherax; species Cherax quadricarinatus. The sequence goes on from NC_091373.1 coordinate 14,011,399, forward strand.
CGCTGCAAGATACAGGCACTGGCTTGTGCTGCTGTAAACGGTGATGTCTACTAACACAGAAACCATTGCAATAAGATCACAGTAAACAGGTGATATCACAATATGCAAAACAACCACTGTGAAAAATAGTGATTTCTCACATTATCAATGAGATCAATGTGGTAACCTTCGGCACAATGGATAACCATAACAAGAGGGACTGTTGGTTTAGTGGTGCGACTTAGTAATCTGATTTGTTATTGTTAAAGAATAAAAAGGCACAATACCGTGACTGGAACAATGCTCATATAACCCGCACATAGGAGAAAAAACTTATGACGACGTTTCGGTTCGACTGGGACAATTGTCTAGTCAAATAAACACACGAAAGTAAGAGAGCCAGTATATATACTGGTTCCCTTAGCTTCGTGTGTTTGTATGACTAACCAATAGTTCAAGTTGGACCGAAAAGTCGTCTTAAGCTTCTTTCTCCTTTATGCTGGTTATTTACATATGGTTGTTGTTGTTAGTTTAATCATCAAGAATACCACCCGATAAGGATCTCTGTCACATGATAAATTCTTAATGGCTCCTTGAGAGTTTCAAGAGTCTGAGTGACACGGAGGTGACGCATCCGGTTTATATGAGCCTCAGGCGAGAGATGACGGTGTAATATATATCCCCAGATAATTTCCGTTTTCCTATTCTTGCCACTTCCCTAAACGGTAATATACTGTCGTATTTCGTTTCTAAGGATCACAGTTATTAGGGTTAGTTCAAATAATCTCTTGTTTGGTCTTTCCTGCAGCATTTTCAATTACTTTGCAAATTTAAGCCATCAGCCTATTTTGATCAGTGAAGAGGCGGGGCCAGGAGCTGTAAATCGGCCCCTGCAAACACATATGAGTACACATACACACACATGTAAAAGTATATTTAATATGATAGCTCGCCAACATACATCAGACACTGTGGTCCGTCAACTGATTGTCAAAGGTTCTGTATGTTAATGCCTGGATTTATGTTTCACTCATTTACTGTCTTCTATCTTTGAGGTCCCTCTTGATCCTTTGAAGCTTTTTACCACCACCGTTGCTTATACCTCTAGTTTGTGGATTAATCTCTGTTGGCACGAAGTTTCGAATGACTTCGTCCCATAGTTTGTTGAATTACTGTTGGTTCGTGAGGTAGCTCTTGCCTTCTTTAAATCGGTATTGGCGTTTCGTGACGAAATCCCTTCTTTGTCTTAATATTCTATCCATCTGACAAAGCCACGGTTAGAAAGTTTTACGACTCACTCGCCATGGGTTCTAGTCCCACCCGTACCCTAGTTTGTTTGCAGTCGTGTTATTAAGATTTCGTGAGAAGTTCTATCCATCTTCTCTTGCTATTTCCGTTACAAAGGTGACATAGGAGACCTTAACTTTACCTGTAGCAAAATTAATGTCACCTTTGTTGTAGACTGACAAGTTCAGTAAGGGTAAGACAGCGGCTGCTGCTGTTGTGGTCTGTCACAGAGTCATTTGCTAATACACAGTTTTGCACGTCCTCGGCTACAGTGTCTAGCTGCTTCTTCGTCAGTGTTTACAAAGACCAGTTTCAAGGGATTTTTTCCCTCACTAATAAAGAAGCTTGGTACCACTTTGGCCGCCTTTCAGCATTCCAGTAGTCCTCCTGACTAAAGTAGCTCATTCTTGCCAATGACTTCCTCAGAACATCGACTCGGTCTGTTGTTTAGCACTCTCAGTTGCTTCGGCTCCTCTTCCCTTATGACGAAGCTCATCAGCTCTGCCTAGTTTATCACTGGTAGGGTTGAGGAGTGCGATGGGAGGGGAAGGGTTGGGCTGTGGGTGTCATCGGGGAGAGGTGGTAATAGAGAAAGTTTAGTGGAGATGGGGAAAGGGGAATAAAAAACAAGGGTAGTGGTTTAAGGTTGAAGATTGGTGGTAGTGGTTACTGGCTTTGTTTGTTGTGGAGATTGCTGGTGATGACGTGGGGATGGTGAACATAAGAATGGAGGAACACTGCAGAAGGCCTACTGGCTTATACAAGGCAAGTTCTTATCAAAACCACCCCTACCCAAAGCTACCCAAGAATTTAATCCCGTACCCAAATATTCATCATGGAACTGATTGTTAGATCAGTTGTTTCCTATAAACAAAACCAAATACATTTTAGAATATTAGAATAGTTTTAATGAAAACATTGACATCCTTTATTAAGGGTTCACGCTAAAACAGGGCCTCGTATGGGTTATTATTTACTCGCTGAATAGGAAATATAAGGTCGCCAGAGATAAGAGCCGAGTGAAGTCAAAGAAGAAATCACTGACTTCCCGTGAATCCCGTGTATTAAAATTATTATGAGTGATTGTGGGTATGTGTTGGGAGGATAGGGAGCGATGGTGGGCATAATGGGGTGAGTTTGTGTTCACTGTGTAAAAATGTGGATGTTTGTTAAGCTCTTGGATAATAGTGGAGCTTAGATTGGAAATAACGCAGCGTGCAGCTACTCTGTTCTATATGACAGTTGCATTGTGGGTCGATTCTTAAAGGATTGGTCCCCAATCCACACACAAACAACCTACTAAAGGAAATGTAAACTAAATCCAGAGGAGAGCAGTGACACGGGCACAATAACACAATCTAAGACTCCTCAACGAGTAGCTATTAACAATTTGACCGGGACAAGTACGAAGGTTTTCAAGACGAAATTTGGCACTATATCAGCTAGGTGCCAGGTCAACCAGCTTGTGATGGCTATGTGAGCCAGCGGGTCACCAACAACAACAGTCTAGTTGAACAGGTAAACAAGGAAGCCTGGGCCCAGACAGGACTGTGAGAATAGAAAATCCTCGAAGCCGGTCACAGGTATGGAAACAAAAACTAGATATGTTTTTATCCTGTGATATTTTCTAGTCATTATTTTCCTGTCGTTATTTTCCTGTCGTTATTTTCCTGTCGTTATTTTCCTGTCGTTATTTTCCTGTCGTTATTTTCCTGTCGTTATTTTCCTGTCGTTATTTTCCTGTCGTTATTTTCCTGTCGTTATTTTCCTGTCGTTATTTTCCTGTCGTTATTTTCCTGTCATACTATTTTTCCGTTATTATTTTCACTATGGGTTCAGTAACTACTATCTTTGTATCGGGCAAGCATGAATATAATGTGCTGCTCCCCTATTCTATACGAGTTACAGGTGGGAACAAAAACTAGTTAGGTTTCAGTAAATGTGTGTATATATTAGGTATGTTGGGGCAAGGGGTGGAAGGTCTGTATTCATTCATTAGTACTCACCTATTTGTGGTTGCAAGGGGGAGATTCCATGCATCTGGCCCTCCCTCGTGGTCGCTGCTGGGTTCACTTTCTACTGGGCGCGTGAGTCCTGCCATACCTATTGTTAAAGCTATGTATGGATTTTGCTTCAACTATTTCGCTGTCCAGGTCGTTACACTTGCTGATCACTCTAAAGCTAGAGAAGTTCAGGAGGAAGGTGTGTGTTGGGGTGAAGGTTGAAGGTGTGTGTTGGGGTGAAGGTTGAAGGTGTGTGTTGGGGTGAGGGTTGAAGGTGTATGTTGGGGTGAGGGTGGATAGTGTGTGTTGGGGTGAGGGTGGAAAGTGTGTGTTGGGGTGAGGGTGGAAAGTGTGTGTTGGGGTTAGGGTGGAAGGTGTGTTGGGGTGAGGCTGAAAGGTAGGTAGGTAGGTAGGTAGTTGGGTGGGTGTGTGTGGGTGTGTGTGGGGGGATGAGAGTGGAAGGTGTGTGTATAGGGTACAGTTGGAGGGGTATGGGGTATGTGCTGGGGTATGGTTGGATGGAGTGTGTTTTTGGGTAGATACTGTGTGTGTGTTGGGGTGGATGGTGTGTTTGTGTTGGAGTTGGAGAGAAGGGTGAGTGTGAGGTTGGGAAGCCATGGAGGGCAGAGTGATGGATGTGCTTCTGATGATGTTTGTTTTGATGAGCAGTTCTACCATTAGTTGAGTGTCTGTCTGTGGTGGTAGTTGTGGTGTCAGTATGCTGGGAACGGGAGGGGCTATATAGAGCTAAGTGGAGGGGGAGGGTGATGGGTGCTGGTTTGTAGTGGAGGTGGAGTGTACCTGGTTGTTATCTGTATGAGAAATAGTACGAAGCTGCTGGGGAAGGGGTAAAGTAGTTTTTAGGTGTTTTGTTAAAGCGTTGCTTTAGAGGGAGAAGAGTTCGCTTGTGACTCAGAGGACAGCATCTTTGTCTTACAACTGAAGGACCAGGATTCGAACTCAGCACTAGTGGAAACGTTGAGAATGTTTCCTGACACCTGTTGCCCCCATTTCATCCAGCAGTAAATAGGTATCTAGGCGTTAGTTCACTACTGTGGGAAACAATCCAGAAGAGGAGAATCATTGGACCCGACTTGAGAAGAGTGACTATTGGGTTATCGTGGGTTGGTATCCCTCCGGTTCCCCTCAAGGAAGGTTCCTTGACGCTGGTGAGGGGATCTTGATCTAGGGAATTGGATCTGTGCTCCAGTTCCCTGAATTGAGCCTGAATACCTTCCATCCCCCCTCCCACATGCGCTGTATAATCCTAAGGGTTTAGCGCTCCCCCGTGATTATTATAATAATATCCCTCCGGTTAATGACACTGGTCTATAGCAAAAAATACTTCGAAAATAAAACGAGTCATGTTTTTGATAATTTTGAGTTACTGATTACGGAAATTATTAAAATTGCAAATTGGCTCTATTTATAAAGATATGGACTCATGGCGGTTGCTGTTATCTTTGACCTGTTATCACTGACCTATTGTCTTTGACCTGCTGTCTTTGACCTTTTATATTTGACCTGTTGTTTTTGACCCGTTATCTTTGACCTTTTATATTTGACCTGTTTTTTTGACCTGTTATCTTTGACCTGCTACTTTTGACCTGTTATCTTTGACCTGTTACCTTTGACCTGTTATCTGGGAAGGGAGATAGGTAAGTAAACTGTACATGGTTCATGAATCATGGTACATGGTTCATGAATCATAGTATATGGTTCATGAATCATGGTACATGGTTCATGAATCATGGTACATGGTTCATGAATCATAGTACATGATTCATGAATCATGGTACATGGTTCATGAATCATGGTACTTGATTCATGAATCACGGTACATGGTTCATGAATCATGGTACATGATTCATGAATCATGGTACATAATTCAAACCCACAATCTGTAAATTGTTGAAATTATATAAACAATTTCCTATAGCAACAATGCAGTAATTGTTAAAAAAAATATAAATGCAAATGTCTTTAGCCAGTCGATTGTTATTATGGTCACTGTCGTTATCACAACCTCAAAAACCATAAAATGAAACATCTTTTTTTTCCTGATTCAATTTTTTTTTTTTTGTAAACCAGTTTAATCCGAGTAAAATCGCATTCTTCTTCTTTATTTGGAAGACCTAAACCCGTTTGGTTATTCAGCGTATTAAATATACACATTTTTAAGTATATTCAGTTTGATAATATTAACAACTGGCTGCTATCGTAACCAATTCTCTGTTGTAACGTAGGAATCTTGATCACAGAGGGAGTTAAACTATTAAAAGTCAATTAATTTCACTTATTAAACTACATATTCACAATTTAATCAAAGTCACCTTCCTTAAGTTACGGCAAATTTAGACGAAATGGCAAATATCCCCATAATTTTCACCGAAAGAGATGCTGAGTGGCAGTGGACGTCATATGGGAACATCACCTCATATTGCCTGATAACACTACTTAATATGATACTTATACAGCGGAACAAAAGCTAACGGTTTTTCCTGTTGTATTTCATCACACTAGGCTGGTCTCGTCTCTCCTGTAATGAATTCCCTAAAACTGAGCTGGGAGACTTCAATAGAACGATGAGGATATCGTCAGTATTCCGCTGAATTCAGTAGCTACGGGAGCTTCAAGAGTTACGTTACAGCAAAACTGGAGAAACTATTGCTTAACAACTGAATAATGAGGGTAATGTAGATTATCTATTATCGAAGATTCCAAAATCAATTTTATTTATTTTTTTTTTTTGGGTAGGAGGGAATAGGTTGAAGATCACAGCGTGGGTGATAAGAATGTAATGTTACCTCTTACATTTGTTATGAAAAACACGAGTCTGACAGGCTTGTTCCTAGTGGCTGTATTCTTGACAAACTGACTGAGAACTAGGGATTCTGAAAAGTTCATCTGGGAGAACATTTAATGGGAAAGATTCATTTGTTTATGTAAGGAAGGAAAAAGAGACAAACCTGACTCCTGCTGGTAGAGAATCTAGCTTGTAGACGACGAAGGATTTACAAATATTGTACACTTTGGAAATATCTTAGAATTTTCGGTCTGTCTTCCACCATTACCACGTCTTAACGATTGAACCAACACACTGTTGCACTGAAGGTCACAGGTTTAATAATTCAAATACATATACGCAATTTTTTAATTAAAGACACGGACACTTGTATCACACACATATATATACATAATATATATATATATATATATACATAATATATATATATATATATATATGTGTGTGTGTGTGTGTGTGTGTGTGTGTGTGTGTGTGTGTGTGTGTGTGTGTGTGTGTGTGTGTGTGTAATGTCGTGCCGAATATGTAAAACTGGTCAATTAGCAAGAACTCATTTAAAATTAAGTCTTTTCTAAAAAAAATTTCTTATATGTTTAAAGATATATTTTTTTCATTAATGTTAATGTAATAAATTTTTAATTTTGCACCAAAAGAGTCTTAGAAAACTTACCTAAACTTATTATAACAAGAACAATTTATTTTAGCCTAACTCAACTAAATATATTTTAGATTTGTTTACAATAATTTAATACTAAACTAACAGTGAAATATATTTTTTTCGTGAGGTTCAGAATGATTTTGGCGAAATTATTGCATACACAAATTTTCGCTTGTCCTATATGGCAAGATGAGCGTTGCTATTTAAGCCAAGATGGCAAGTTTTCTGTCCTCGTGTATTGCATCCAGAGAGCTTGTAGCAGCGATTCTCCCTGAACATCTTAGGGACAAGATAGGAGTCCAGGACCAAAAATTCATTGACGGAGCAATGATCTGGGATAATCTAACGGGCTCTGGAGCCAGACCTGCTCCCCCCAAGAACTACAAACAATCGCACTGGGATGGTCCAATAGTGGAAAATATTGCCTCAACAATGCTTCAGAGTGTGTCAGGGAAGGATAGAGCCCGCCTCCTGGCAGTGAGAGCCCCTCATGCTGGGGACTTTCTGTTGGCTGTTCCCAACTCCAGCCTTGGCACACGTCTCGACCCACAGACCATCCGCATCGGTGTTGCCCTTCGACTTGCCGCCCCTATTCTCGCCGAACACAGGTGTATTTGTGGCAGTGAAGCAGCAGACCGATTCGGGTACCATGGTCTTGTGTGCCGTAAATCCGAGGGAAAGATTGCAAGACATGAGGAGGTTAATAAGATTATCAAGAGGGGCCTCACAACAGCTGGATGCCCAGCAGTAAGGGAGCCACCCCAACTATGCAGATCTGATGGCAGCCAGAAGCGTCCAGATGGTATCACCCTTCAAGCCTGGACAGATGGGAAGCAGGTGGTGTGGGACTATACATGTGCATCTACCTTGGCTGATACCTATCTCCAATACACCAGGGAGGAAGGAGGGGCAGCTGCCAGCTTCAGGGAGTCCCAAAAGTCTAGAAAATATGGAGAACTTGCCCATCATTATATGTTTGTTCCCATAGGCTCAGAGACCCTTGGCTCATGGGGAAAGAGTGCATCTAAATTCCTTAAGGAGCTGGGAAAAAGACTCATCGGGGTAACTAGGGATCCCAGGGCAGCTAGTTTTCTGTTCCAGCGGCTCAGTGCGGCTGTTCAAAGGGGTAATGCCTGCTGTATTTTGGGCACACGCCCCAGCTCTGAGGAGCTGGATGAGATTTTCGCCTTATAATCGGTGATACACACGTAACATGTACCGTATATGCCACCTTTATATCAATAATGTACCTCTTAAATCTTCTGTACCATATTATGTAATAAAATATTCCTATTAGTAAAAAAAAATAAATATGAAAAGATGGGGTGGTAGGGGAAGTGGAATATTCAAACGGCTTCAGGAAGAAATCCAAATATTTTTCCTTGAAGCATTTTTATCCACTTCTCCGAGGCTATGGGTCCCACAATTTACACCAGAGGTGGACCCCATTATATATATATATATATATATATATATATATATATATATATATATATATATATGTATATATATATATACATAGTTCCTTGATAATGTGAGTAGTCACGAAAGCACTTGGAATTTCTCTATTCTTTCAGAGTGGTTATTTTGCATATTCTGCAATCACCTGTGTACTGCGATCTTATTGCATATATATATATATATATATATATATATATATATATATATATATATATATATATATATATATATATATATATATATATTATATATTTCTCTCTTTCAACACACCGGCCGTATCCCACCAAGGCGGGATGGACCAAAAGGAAAAACGAAAGTTTCTCCTTTCAAATTTAGTAATATATACAGGAGAAGGGGTTACTAGCCCCTTGCTCCCGGCATTTTAGTCGCCTCTTACAACACGCATGGCTTACGGAGGAAGAATTCTGTTCCACTTCCCCATGGAGATAAGAGGAAATAAGCAATTACAGGCTTTCGTTTTACACTCACTTGGCAGGACGGTAGTACCTCCCTGGGCGGTTGCTGCCTACCAACCTACTACCTAGGATATATATATGTCGTGCCGAATATGTAAAACTGGTCAATTAGCAAGAACTCATTTAAAATTAAGTCCTTTTTGAAATTTTCTCTTATACGTTTAAAGATATATTTTTTCATCAATGTTAGTTTAAAAATTTATAATTTTGGACCAAAAGAATCTTAGAAAACTTACCTAACCTCATTATAACAAGTGTAATTTATTTTAGCCTAACCCAACTAAATATATTTTAAATACGTTTACAATAATTTAGTACTAAACAAACACAATCAAATATATTTTTTTCGTTAGGTTCAGAATGATTTTGGCGAAATTATTGCATACACAAATTTTCACTTGCCCTATATGGCAAGATGAGCGTTGCTGTTTAAGCCAAGATCGCAAGTTCTGCCTATTCGGCACGACATTATATATATATATATATATATATATATATATATATATATATATATATATATATGTCGTGCCGAATTTGTAAAACTGGTCAATTAGCAAGAACTCATTTAAAATTAAGTCCTTTCTGAAATTTTTTCTTATACGTTTAAAGATATATTTTTTTCATTAATGTTGATGTAAAAATTTTTAATTTTGCACCAAAAGTATCTTAGAAAACTTACCTAACCTTATTATAACAAGAACAATTTATTTTAGCCTAACCCAACTAAATATATTTTAGATTTGTTTACAATAATTTAATACTAAACAAACACAGTGAAATATATTTTTTTCGTTAGGTTCAGAATGATTTTGGCGAAATTATTGCATACACAAATTTTCGCTTGTCCTATATGGCAAGATGAGCGTTGCTATTTAAGCCAAGATCGCAAGTTCTGCCTATTCGGCACGACATATAATATATATATATATATATATATATATATATATATATATATATATATATAATATCGTTCCCAATTGGTAAAACTTACAATTTTGGCTTAAATAGCAACGTTCTTCTTGTCGAATAAGGCAAGCGAAAAATTGTGATTGCAATTATTTCGCAAAAATCATTCTGAACCAAACGAAAAAAAATGTATTTCATTGTGTTTGTTTATCATTAAATTATTGTAAACCTATCTACAATATATTTAGACGGATTAGGCTAAATTAAATTGCGCTTCTTATAATAAGGTTAGGTAAGTTTTCTAAGGTTCTTTTGGTACAAAATTATAAATTTTTTCATTAACATAAATGAACAAAAAATATATATGATAGGCTCAAAGCAGCCAAGAAAGGGAAAGCCAGTAGCGGTCAGCGGAGAGGCGGGGCCAGGAGCTGAGTCTATCCATATAAGCACATGTAGGGTAGTACAAATAGGCGAGTACAAGAACACACCCGCGCCACACACACACACACACACACACACACACACACACACACACACACACACACACACACACACACACACACACACACGAATAGCCTAGAAAATGACGTAGTGGAGGCAGGAACCATACACAGTTTTAAGACGAGGTTTGATAAAGCTCATGGAGCGGGGAGAGAGAGGGCCTAGTAGCAACCGGTGAAGAGGCGGGGCCAGGAGCTAGGACTCGACCCCTGCAACCACAAATAGGTGAGTACACACACACACACACACACACACACTCCTCCTCTCACCAAAAAAAAAAAAAAAAGGTAATTAGATAAAATACTGTAAAATATGACGTGAACTTGAACACGAGATGGAAGGTTAGAAGAAAGGAAAGAGAAAGGCAAGTGTGAAGGCATGGGGGGGGGGAATAAGGAATAAAGGGAGGGAAAGATTTTTAATTTACGCCATTCCAGCCACAACACTTCACTGACACTCAAACTGACATTCACACTGACACTGATACTGATATTCACACTGACACATTGATACTGACATTCACACTGACACACTCATACTAACATTCACATTGACACTGATACTGACATTTACACTGACACTCACACTGACATTCACGCTGGCACACTGACATCTTGTCTAAGAAATAACTTCCAGCAGGACTGGAATTTTCTAACTCTTTAGAATTGCACTATTTTGTACTAGTTAGCAATATTTTTTCTAGCTGGCTAACACAGAGGTACCTACTTACTGCTAGGCTAGCAGGGGTTGAAGAGGTGTAGAAAGGTGAAGCGGAAGGATGGAGAAGGGGTTTATGTACTGGAGGGAAAGAATATGCCTGTACTGGAGGGAGGGAGAGAGACTGGTACAGCTGAGGGAAGGGGGGATAGATAGGAGGGAATGACGGGTTTGGAATGAGTGAGATGATGGACGAAGTTCGGAAAGATGGAGGAGTTTAGGAAGGAGGAGGGGGGTTTGGAAGATAGAGGGAGGACATTTGGAAAGAGGGGTGGGAATTAGGGAGTGCTTGGATGAAGAGAGGGGAGTTCGGAAGGATGGAGGAGACTGGAAAGAGGGAGGGGATTGGAAAGAGGGAGGGGGATTGGAAAGAGGGAGGGGAATTGGAAAGAGGGAGGGGAATTGGAAAGAGGGAGGGGGATTGGAAAGAGGGAGGGGGATTGGAAAGAGGGAGGAGAGGGGGGATCAGAGGGAGAGTAAAGACAGCACCTCACAGGAGTGGGTTCTCAGTGAGTCTTCGTCCCAGTACACACGACTGATCTTCCACAGGCGGACCAAAGACGTCCCTCACGCGCTGATGTATCACAGCGATGGAAGGACGTTAGCGAATTACAGCCACGAATACCCGACTAGACAGCGACAACACAATAAATTCGGATTGTATCTCCAAGATTTAGTGTCATTGGTGGCCTAATGTCGGTGGGGAATGATAGGCCCAGCAATGGTTTATGACTGAAGTGACTCGTTGATTCAGAAACGCCTTACCTCAAACTGCCTATTACGAGGGCAGATTATTGCCCCGTATCTCACCCACAAACTCCACGGGAAGCTGATAAAACCTGCTCATTCCCCTTTCCTAATTACACCGACCTTGAGCGGAAATGTGCAAACTTTTTTATATATCTAGAAACTGTTGTTGTAGGGAGTAATCGTGTCGATGGAAGAGAATTGATATAGTTATGCAGAAGATATTGCGTAATTAGAGGAATTGCTGGATATCTGACTGACCCAAATTTTCCATTTCCTTCCTATGTGGTTAGTCCTCTAAATTTGTTTTGCCGAGTCGATTAACTGCAGCTATCCCTCCTCTTCCTCCTCCTTCCCTTCCCCTTCTTCTCCTCCTCCTCCTCCTTGTCGCCGTCGTCTTCCTCCTCCGCTTCCCATCCCAAGGTACGGTTGATTGAAAGCTTTAAATATACATGGCTGGTGCTGTAAATATTGTTAAGAACCGCAGACCAGCTGGCGAGTGACCGCAAACCACCCACTCACACACACACACACACACACTCACAAACACACACACATACACACACACACACACACACACACACACGATCAGTGAAGAGGCGGGGCCAGGAGCTCGGACTCGACCCCCGCAACCTCAACTAGGTGAGTACAACTAGGTGAGTACACACACACACAGCTGAAGACTCAGACGAGTCACAGAGACGTTATGACTGAAGAAATACTTCCTAGAGTCGTCAGGAAGTGGAATAGCCTAGCAAGTGAAGTAGTGGAGGCAGGAACCATACATAGTTTTAAGAAGAGGTATGACGAAGCTCAGGAAGCAGAGAGGTAGAGGACCTTGTAGCGATCAGAGAAGAGGCGGGGCCAGGAGCCGAGTCTCGACCCCTGAAACCACAATTAGGTGAGTACACACACACACCACACGTGCACATACCACACGTGCACACACACACACACACACACACACACACGCACACACAAACAGCTACGTACATACGAACATATACACAAACATACAAAACACACAAACATACTCACAAACATAATCATTAACTTAATCCCAGTATTTTTTTTTAGGTGTTTATATATCCGCTTGATAATTGTGGGAACCACTAGAACACGGCAGCTGTTGACCCGGGAGCCGTGCACCGTTCATGCGACACGGGAGCCGGGCATGGTACGGACGACACGGGAACCGTACACAGTGCATAGGACACAGGAGCCGGGCACGGTACGGACGATATGGCCAATATCATTACCAGAGTTACTATATCTGACAGACAAAACAAACTGAATCTTTACTGAATGTCTTCTTTTACCTTCTTGCCGTTCCTCTACCCACTTGCTTCTCCTTTTATCTCCTCTCCTCCCTTCCTCTCCTTTTACCTTCCCTCTCCTCTGATTTTTTTACATTCCATCTTCCTACCTTCCACCTCCCTCCTCGCTTTCATCCTCTCATTTCCTCTCTTTTCACCCTACCCATGGTGTCACGTCTCTTATTCTCTTCCTTCCTCTCATCCCCCCTCCCTCTCTCTCTCTCCTTGTATTTCACATGTATGTGTGCATATGCAAATACAATTATATATGTATAATATATATATGTATAATATATATATATGTATAATATATATATATATATATATATATATATATATATATATATAAAATATATATATATGTATAATATATATATATGTATAATATATATATATGTATAATATATATATATGTATAATATATATATGTATAATATATATATATATGTATAATATATATATATGTATAATATATATATATATGTATAATATATATATATATGTATAATATATATATATGTATAATATATATATATGTATAATATATATATATGTATAATATATATGTATATATATGTATAATATATATGTATATATATGTATAATATATATGTATATATATGTATAATATATATGTATATATATGTATAATATATATGTATATATATGTATAATATATATATATATATATATGTATATATGTGTATAATATATATATATGTATATATATGTATAATATATATATATATATATATATATATATATATATATATATATATATATATATATATGTATAATATATATATATGTATATTATATATGTATAATATATATATATGTATATATATATTATACATATATATATACATATATATATATTATACATATATAATGTATAATATATATATATCTACTATATATCTATATCTATAATATATATATATATATATATATATATATATATATATATATATATATATATATATATATGTCGTGCAGAATATGTAAAACTGGTCAGTTAGCAAGAACTCATTTAAAATTAAGTCCTTTCTAAAACTTTCTCTTATACGTTTAAAGATATATTTTTTTTCATTAATATTAATGTAAAAAAAATTGTTTTTGCTCCAAAAGAATCTTAGAAAACTTACCTAACCTTATTATAACAAGAGCAATTTATTTTAGCCTAACCCAACTAAATATATTTTAGATTTGTTTACAATAATTTAATACTAAGGAAACATAGTGAAATATATTTTTTTCGTTAGGTTCAGAATGATTTTGGCGAAATTATTGCATACACAAATTTTCGCTTGTCCTTTATGGCAAGATGAGCGTTGCTATTTAAGCCAAGATCGCAAGTTCTGCTTATTCGGCACGATATATATATATATATATATATATATATATATATATATATATATATATATATATATATATATATATATATATATATATATATATGTCGTGCCGAATATGTAAAACTGTTCAATTAGCAAGAACTCATTTAAAATTAAATCCTTTCTAAAATTTTCTCTTATACGTTTAAAGATATATTTTTTTCATTAATGTTAATGTAAAAAATTAAAATTTTGCACCAAAAGATTCTTAGAAAACTTACCTAACCTTATTATAACAAGAGCAATATATTTTAGCCTAACCCTACTAAATATATTTCAGATTTTTTTACAATAATTTAATACTAAACAAACACAATGAAATATATTTTTTTCGTTAGGTTCAGAATGATTTTTGCGAAATTATTGCATACACAAATTTTCACTTGTCCTATATGGCAAGATGGACGTTGCTATTTAAGCCAAGATTGCAAATTACGCCTATTCGGCACGACATTAATATATATATATATATATATATATATATATATATATATATATATATATATATATATATATATATATATGCTAATTGTCAGTTGTTTACACATTTTCCCTAAGTATGAGAGGAAGCACAGAGTTCAGGGGACCTTATAAACACCTACATTTTTAATTAATTTGTGTTTCACTGTCCCATTATTTTTAGAAACAATATTTGTATTGAACTTTTTCTATGTATCAGGTAGGCTGATTAAATTTTTATTATAGGATAAAGTCATTCATCTTTCCTTAAAAATATTCCCTTGGCTGACATTAAGACCTTCTTAAAGTCAAACCATACCACGGGCGAGGATAGAACCCGCGATCAGAGAGTCACAGTGGTGCCTATGCTAACCTTCGTATGGTGTAGAAATGTACCTAGTTGGACGAATCTTATTGTGGCTAGCTGGTCCAGTGGCTAACGCGACGGTCTGGAGTTTTGAGACTGATCGCGGGTTCTATCCCCACCCGTGGTGTGGTTTGTTTGCAATCGTGTCATTACGATTTCGTGAGTCATGTTTTCTTAAAGTCTTGGGATAACTGAATTTTGTGGAAAGTTTAATATCTTACCAATTTCATCTAAATATTCAGAGCCGTAATTACGCAAAGCTCTCCACATTGTGAGGAAAAAATCCCTTTATTTCAACCCTAGTTTCCTTATTGGTTTAATAGTGAATGTACGACGTCACATTACTTGACTTTCTATGCACTAAATTAAAATCTCCTGTCATCACATTGGATTAGAACACTTAAGTTAATTTGTTGTCCATTTCATGCTCAGTTATGAAGTTAACTAAGGATGTTAAGTGAGTCAGTGTAAGAACATCAATATTTTGATCTCTCGGACACATGCAGAAACATCTACATAACTAAACTACTTATTATTATAATAATAAAGGGGAAGCGCTAAACCCGGAGGATTATACAGCGCCTGGGGAGGGATGTGGAAGGCATTCAGGCTTAATTCGGGGAACTGGAGCACAGATCCAATTCCCTAAATCAAGAGCCCCTCACGAACATCAAGGAACCTTCCTTGAGGGGACTAAACCACTTAGCTTTACTATGGGGAATATGTTTTAAGGAGTCTTGTATCATAGAATTCCAAGTATAAATTGCTTAATATTTAATATTGCAATTTAAATTCACACAACTCACAGTGTAATTACCTCAATAATTACATTCGTATAATAAGACGTAGAGAAGCTTTCTAGTTTTTCAAGATACGTTAACAAATTAGGGACAGAGATTCTGAAGGAAAATGCTGTGACGTCAAAACTCACAAAAGTAAAATCATGTGAAACATTTAAATTTTGGAGTCTCTCTCTAAGATCAACATTGTTTTCAATATGCACATCCAGAATTCTTCCTACCAAGGAGATTAGGAGTTTAATCTGGACCATTGTCAAGTCAAAACGTTGTCATATGACAGTAGTTCAGGACGGACCAAAATATCATCCTAAGGTTCCTCTCCGGGTTATTGATCAATTGCTACTATTTTTTTTTTATGAAGCCTGATTCCATTTCGTTTAACCACTAATTTACTTATTACAACTTTCTCAGGCTTTTGAAATTCACATGAATAGTCAAAATCTTTCACAAAAAAATAAAGACAGTTTCACTGTTGTGTTCTTGTAAGTTGAACACTTTTTCAATGTACCCAAAATAATATTTTGTACAAGGACTTGTAGAAAGAGCCATCAGCATTTTGGGAGAAATTCTTAACCAGTTATTTAGGATATGACAGAACCAACATATTCTTGACTATGGTTCCATATAATCTTTTTCAGGATTACATATATTCTCAACAAGTTTTAAGGATTTGTCAATAAAGTTTAGGATATTTAAGATCATATGCTGCTTCATATATCTTCATTATTTCCTCAACAAATATGCAGAACTCGCAAGAAAAAAGAGGGGAAAACAAAGTATTTAATTCCGTCATGATGTGACGGGTATGCATAAGAATACACATTCATTCGTTTTCTATATGCTTTGAATTTATATTCTAGGCTTCTTTTATAATTAAAACGTCTAGAAAAAGCAATGAGTTATTTTGTTTAAACTCAGCTTTAGACTTTAAAAATAGAGCTAGAGTATTTAGCTCTTGAAGGAAATTTTTTAAATTTATATTCTTGGGTATTAAGCATGAGGCCTGGTCACAGACCGGGCCGCGGGGGCGTTGACCCCCGGAACTCTCTCCAGGTAAACTCCAGGTACAGGGCATCACCCACATATCTATACAGTTCAGCCTTTTCAGAAAGAATTCCGTTTAGCAGTCTGGCTCCAAAATTATGTTCGAAGTACAAATTACTAAGAACAGGTGAAAAAGGATTTCCCATTGCCACATCAAATTTTTCAGAAGGAAAAAATGACCACTAAACATAAACTTTACATCAACCTTGCTAAGTTTAATAAGCTCATTGACTGAGGACACAAGAAATGGTAACTTATAATTGACAAGGTCTTCAGATAGAAAGCTTAGTAATTTATCAACTGAAACTTTTGTGAATAATGATGTAACAGCACAACTAACTCTATAGTAATCATTTAAGTTAGTTATGTTACTTAAATTATCCACCAAGTCAATTATATTCTTTACGTTACAGATAGAAATTTTGCCTTCAGTTTGGGCTCAGTATTCCACTAGCCATTTTGATAATACCGTAAAGGTGGGTTGGTTGGTAGCCATCTTTACCATACATTTATGTATTAATCTAAACACACAAACCAGTTAATCCAGCCAGGCCCATGATTGATTAACTTCACTTTGACAGTCGCCTACAAATTATTAAAATTACTGTTAGATATACTAACTAGGAGATATACTAGTCGATTATAATCATGGGGAAGCGCTAAACCCGTAGGATTATACAGCGCAAGTAGTGGGGGAGGGTATTCAGGCTCAATTCAGGGAACCGGAGCACAGATCTAATTCCCTAGATCAAGAACCCCTAATCAGCGTCAAAGAACCTCCCTTGACTGCCAGCTCGAAGCGTCGTCACCACTGTTTTCCCCTACTTGCTTATTTAGTAAAACCGAATATATCAGCAATGTGTTGCTACTTAATTTTATATGACAGTTACACAGTGGGAACAAAATAAGTTTCCTTGTCAGCCTGAGCAAGGAGACTTCAGTATGGCAATGAAGTTAACGTCATGTACTCCAGACTTCAGAAGGACAATGAGGCTAACGTTAAGTATTCCGGTTAGGGCTCATCAACAACGGGAACGTCAAAGGTTTTGCTTCTGCATACCTGGAGTTACCTTTCCTTGGGAATTACCATCTCTCAGGATACCACAGGAAAAATGGAATATTTATGAAGGTATCTCCATCATCTTACTGGAACTCAGGGGAGGGGAATGAGAGGACATTTGCTCCTCATAACATTTCATAGTGGAACTGTACATATAACTCGCAAAGAATAACATCACATATTGTATCCTGGTTGTTGCTTATCTATTGGCAGTGTAATACAGTTATACACACTATTATACGTAATTATGTGGGTCAGGTTAGGTAAGGTTGGTCAGGAAACATGACAACTGTTTCCTTATGCGGGTCTTAGTCAGATGATGACCCGCTGTTGGAGCTTTTGATCATCCGCCCGAGGCCTTCAGCTGGCTTACCAGTCCGTCCCTTTAAAAATCATGTTCATAGTTATAACCATTTAAGTGGTAATTATGTAGACAATAATGACCATAATATGTAATCCCCCTACACGCATTACATGTTCTGCATCTCTTTGAAAATATTTCTTTGGGAGCCCATGATGTAGGTGTTCCTTATTTTGGCTTCTAAATTAAGTCATTGATGTTGAAATTAAACGTCTCCTGGCAACATTGTTTCATAGCGTCAGACAATTTAGTTCCTTTTGTTTCTAGATAACTAAACCGAAATGAGGTGAATATAATAAAACTATCACGTTTTAGAGCCGTGGTTGATACTAAATATATCATCGTATTTGTCATGTGGGGGTTCGATAACGTGGATTTTGTAATAACACTAACGTTGGTTGGTTAGTATGTATAATTATAACGGAATATATGGTAAGCACAGGCCCGCCCTGCCTCTCTGCTCTCTATCTTAAGACTGACCCACGAATTGGGTCCTAGGGGTGAGCGGCGTTCATAAACTGATATGGTCAGCTGTAACGTCAGTGAATAACAATGATTCACACAGACGGTTGGTAACTGGTACTACTGGGAACTGATACTACTGAGATATTTACAACAAAACTGATATGTAAATTTTGTCAGATATTTGTATACGTTATGCCAAGATTTTCTACAGGACAAAATTTGGAGAATTGTGTTAAGTGGAAATTTTGGGGATGGATTTGGTGAGGATGATAATAATCGTCCACTGATATGAAACATGACTTAAAAGTATAGTCAAACTACAACAATAGCTCCCACTTGCTATTATGTACATTACTGGAACCAAGCAGTGTGGCTTATATCCGATGGGGTTAATTTTCGTCCCCAGAAAGCGACGCGTTACGGTCACCTGACACTCAACTAACGTATTTTCTCATAGGTGATCAGGGGCAACAGGGGTTAGGGAACTTGCCCAAACATTTTCCCCGCCCAAGATTGTGTCCGTTTCTTTCTGTAGAGAGCAGAACGCTACTATGTAGTTACTACGTAGCATCGCAGAGTTACAAGGTACCAAAGTTTAAGGAAATTAACGGGCGTAAGGAACCTAACACCCAGGTATACCTACTTAGTCCTAGGCGAACAGGGACGACAGGTTTGAAGTAACAAGGCCAACGTTTTACCTCATGCGGGTCCCTCAGTTACCAGCCTCAGTCACAACCCACTGAAAAACTAGTGGAAACTGGAAATACATTCAGCCTCGTTTCTTCTTGTTTGCCGTCGTTACGACGGAATGTAAAACGATATAGGAACTCTGTGAGGAATAATTTATCGTAGACATATTTTGAATCGAAAACAAAAATTGAATGGGAAAAATAAAAATGAAATGAACTACGTGAAAGAGAGAGAGAGAGAGAGAGAGAGAGAGAGAGAGAGAGAGAGAGAGCAAGCAGGGGCAGTGTAACAGAGACATGTGCAAGAGACCGGCCGATCATTTATCACAAACATTCCTTATTGAGTTTCTGGCGTATGCAAATAATTTTGTTGTGGTGGGCAATAGCTCTCGAGGCCAGTAAGCTGAGTAACAGCGGCTTGGCAGCGACGTGAGTGCACATTGGAAAAGAGCGAGCTCCTGCCACTACAAACGAATGTTGCGACAATGGTTCCAGAGGAGAGTTTGCAGGGACTCTGAAGTGCTCTTGACAGTGTAGAAGCATCAGCTGTAAATTAAGGTGTGTTATTTGAGTACACCACACGCACAGAACCAAGACTTTTAGTGTTAATCTTTGAGAAAGGTGCCGAGAGAGAGAGAGAACCTGCTTCCTTGTAGCCACCTATATGTAACAATAGCACAGCTACCTAATTAATTCACATATGTAATTTTTAAGTTTCTGGTGGTAAGAGAACTTGTTACTTCCTCTTATAATTCATACCATTGTTAAAATAATCTAAGAAAAACAATTATGAAGATCATCATAATATTGATTGCGAAAAGGATTTAGGAGTTCTAATTAGCAGTAATATGAAACCAAGACAACAGTGCATAAGTGTTCGCAATAAAGCTAACAGAATTCTTGGCTTCAGAGCAAGAAGCATAAATAACAGAAGTCCTCAGGTTGTTCAACTCTATATATCTTTGGTTAGGCCTCGTTTAGATTATGCTGCACAGTTTTGGTCACCGTATTACAGAATGAATGTAAATGCACTCGAAAATGTACAGAGAATGACAAAGTTGATCCCATGTATCAGAAATCTTCCCTATGAGGATAGACTGAGGCCCTGAATCTGCACTCTCTAGAAAGGCGTAGAATTAGGGATATGATTGAGGTGTATAAATGGAAAACAGGAATAAATAAAGGGGGATGTAAAGAGCGTGCTATAAGTATCTAGCCAAGACAGGACTCGCAGCAATGTTTTTAAGTTGGAAAAATATTCACATTCAGGAAGGATATAGGAAAGCACTGGTTTAGTAACAGGGTAATAGAGCTGTGGATGAGTGGAACAAGCTCCCGAGTACCGTCATAGAAGCTAAAACGTTGTGTAGTTTTAAAAATAAGTTAGATAAATACATGAGTGAGTGTGGGTGGGTGAGATTTGGACCTGACTAGCTTGTGCTAGTGAGTCTGATCCCGTGCTCCTTTCTTAAGTGGATGTGGCCTGAACCTGATTAGGTTGGATCAGTGGCATGGGCCGGGAGGTGACTTGGACCTGCCTCGCATGGGCCAGTAGGCCTGCTGCGGTTCCTTCTTTCTTATGTTTCGACAATTTGTCAATTTACAACTGTGACATTGTTATTCCAGTTGTAGATGCTTAAAAATCTTTTGCACTCTCAGCAGCCTAGAACATCTTTAGTGATATTAGATTTTAATTAGATTTTAATCAGATTTTAATCTGTTCTATAGCTCTTTTTTCAACGTTTATAGACATTTAATATTTTCAGGTGTCTGCACCACAAAGCCGCTGCTTATATTACATTTGGTTTAAAATACATTGCCAAAAAATTTGAAGTATTTTTCCAGTCATTGTAAGTGAAAGGTGTTTCATTTTTTTTGTCAGTGTAGTGTACGAGTTTCTCATAATTTGTTTTATATCATCTTTCAGTGAACATCTTAGTTAACATTAATTCCAAGGTCTCTTGATCTATTTCTGACAATATATTACAAAGTTTGAATTATTTAGGTGGCTTATTATTTTCTTCCATTGTCACTACTTATTCAAATTAAACTTCATCACTTTGAGTCATTTATACAAATCATCATGTAAGGATTTACGTAGATTTTACATCAATATTTTGCACGAGATCTCTGCATCATCCACATACATCTTCATGTAGTTTTCTATCTTTTCTAGCAAATTCACATAAATTAAAATATTAACTTCTTGAACATAGGTTCCTTAGGTCCTCTACTGTTGACATTTCCCCCATGAGAACATTTTCCTTAGCTCACTGCTAGCATTTTTCTCATCAACAGAAATTATCTTACCCATTGTAATTATCTGCCTCATATTCCTTCAGTGCTTTGTTTTTTCTTGATTTGTTTTCAAAAACTTTAAGTATAAGAAAGAAATAGGGTTTACCCATTTCTTTCTTATACAATTTCTGTTACTCTGTCATATAACTGTAATTGATTTGATTTACAGGAATTTGTGGACGATAACCATTTTTTCACTAATAGGCTCTTGTTCTCAAGTTTTTATCCACCTTTCCTTATTATTTTTTCCAATATTTATATAATAACACTTGTCAGAAGAAACAAGATTTAGTATTTTTTAAAGGTCTTCTCTGTCAAAATATTCTTTCATCTTGCATTTATCCTATAAATATTCGAAAGTGGATAGCTCAGTTTTTCTGCAAATAATTTTAATACCCACCACAAATACATTATAAATTGTATTATGTATTTCCTTCCATTAAGGAATTATGAACCACCAGAGTATATACTCTGTTATTTGTGCCTGCACCTCAAGTATTTGTCCAGTCTCATGTGAGGTACAGTATAAAATTCCTTCTTGTAGTCCAAGAACATACAATTCACCCGTCCCTCTACTCTGTCTTTTTTTTATACAAGGGGTTTTACAAGGTTAGGTTTAGGGTTCCTAACTTTATTTACAAGCTAAGAGCTGTTACCTACATCTCTCTCTCTCTCTCTCTCTCTCTCTCTCTCTCTCTCTCTCTAGATAAGATAAAATTTTCTTCGGATTTTTAACCCCGGAGGGTTACCCACCCAGGGTAACCCAAGAAAGTCAGTGCGTCATCGAGGACTGTAACTTATTTCCATTGGGGTCCTCAATCTTGTGCCCCAGGATGCCACCCACGCCAATCGACTAACACCCAGGTACCTATATGCTGCTAGGTGAACAGGACAACAGGTGTAAGGAAACGCGTCGAAATGTTTCCACCCTCCGGAAATCGAACCCGGGCCCTCCGTGTGTGAAGGGAGAGCTTTAGCCACCAGGCCACTCTCTCTCAACTCTTACAGGTATGTAAGAAATTATTTGCCATCTCCAAACTCATTCGCTATTGCTCATTAAACACCTCTCTTTTTATCACTCTCTCATTATCTTCTGCAAAATAGGTATGTTAATAATACTGGTTTGAGGTTCAATAGCCTTCCTTCCACTACAGACTGATACACTTCATTCTCTCTACATGTCCGAACCACCTCAACAACCCTTCCTCAACCCTCTGGACAACAGTTTTGGTAATCCCGCACCTCCTCCTAACTTCCAAACTACGAATTCTCTGCTCAGACATGACATCTCCACTGCCTCTTCGTGTCTCCTTTCTATAAATATATTAAACAACCACGGTTCACACATCCTTGTCTAAGGCCTACTTTTACTGGGAAAAAATTTCCCTCTTTCCTACATACTCTAACTTGAGCCTCACTATCCTCGTAAAAACTCTTCACTGCTTTCAGTAACCTACCTCCTATATATACTGGGACTACATATGCTCTCTTCCAACTGGCTCTTCCTCACTCCTACAAGATGTTATTCCTCCTTGCCCTATACACGAAATCACAGCTTCCCTATCTTCATCAACATTTAACAATTCCTCAAAATATTCCCTCCATCTTCCCAATACCTCTAACTCTCCATTTAATAACTCTCCTCTCCTATTTTTAACTGACAAATCCATTTGTTCTCTAGGCTTTCTTAACTTGTTAATCTCACTCCAAAACTTTTTCTTATTTTCAACAAAATTTGTTGATAACATCTCACCCACTCTCTCATTTGCTCTCTTTTTACATTGCTTCACCACTCTCTTAACTTCTCTCTTTTTCTCCATATACTCTTCCCTCCTTGCATCACTTCTACTTTGTAAAAACTTCTCATATGCTAACTTTTTCTCCCTTACTACTCTCTTTACATCATCATTCCACCAATCGCTCCTCTTCCCTCCTGCACCCACTTTCCTGTAACCACAAACTTCTGCTGAACACTCTAACACTACATTTTTAAACCTAGCCCATACCTCTTCGACCCCATTGCCTATGCTCTCATTAGCCCATCTATCCTCCAATAGCTGTTTATATCTTACCCTAACTGCCTCCTCTTTTAGTTTATAAACCTTCACCTCTCTCTTCCCTGATGCTTCTATTCTCCTTGTATCCCATCTACCTTTTACTCTCAGTGTAGCTACAACTAGAAAGTGATCTGATATATCTGTGGCCCCTCTATAAACATGTACATCCTGAAGTCTACTCAACAGTCTTTTATCTACCAATACATAATCCAACTAGAACTCTGGCAACTGTCCCTTACCCATTGACTTGTTGTAGATCGTAGCTAGTGGACGAGGCAGTGCTTTTGCTTCCTCTCGCAGAATCCGCAGTGTGTACAAACCTATATATTCTCATATATTTGTTTCCATTTATTTGTAGTTGTACAGATCGAGCCTCACCCTGGTACTGTTTCTCAAATTGGTCGCTACTGGGCTCACCCTCTCCTCACTTCATGAGCCCTGTTTTAACTGTTAAGTATGTGCATGTAACTTGCCTCTTCCCCTTTGTTGTCCAGGTTATTCCACTTCCTGCCCACTCTGAGCATGAAGAAATACTTCCTGACGTTCCAGTTACTTATCTGGGATTTTAAACTTTCAACTGTGTCCCCATTTACCTGTTTCCCGCCTCTTGAATAACCTATCCCTGTCCGCCCTATCAATTCCTCTTCAGTATTTTGCATGTCGTTATCATGTCGTCCCAGATATTTCCGTTCTCCAATGCTATCAAGTTTAGCTCCTTTACTCTGTCATCATGAAGTAGTTCATGCCCTAAGATCTGGGTCTAGTCTCTCTTCATCTCTCTGCACTTTTCAGTGTCTTGACATATTTGATCAGGTGAGGGCTCATTGCTGGTGCTGCACACTCGATGACTTGCCTGACAAATGTCGTCCAAAGTGTCGGTAATGGCTCTTCCTTGAGATTCTCTAGATTTGCTATAGGAGTAAATGCTGCTGAGGTTATTCAGCTGATGTGCGCCTTAGGAAACATGCTCGGTTATCTTCTATTATCTAGCTTATTGTGATTTCTGTATTTTCCTGGAACGATGCATGAGCGGACAAATAGTGTTTCCCTGAATTTGTCAAGCTCGAGATGACGTATGAATCATTCACTATTATGTGCTTCCTCTGACAACAACGTACCCGAACTATCCCTACCCCCACCACCACTCCTGCCACCACCACCATTCCCACCACCACCATTCCCACCACCACCACTACCGACCACATTATTCTCTTCACAATTTTGCATACAGAAATATTGCACTTAATGCTCCAGTGTGTGGATGTGCTGCATTCAGACTTTGTCCTCAATACAGACGCTCAGAGCACTTAGACTATGACAGAGGTTTCTCCACATCCGTGACCGCGATGTATCTTGCACACATCAAATCTCGAACTGATGGTGTCGCGCAAGTGCTTGCTATAATAGCTGACAAATGCATAACCAATATATCTAATATCATTTCAGTTAAGTTTATATATTTAAAGCATCAGAGTCCCCAGTCAAACGCAATTTAACTTTTTCTCATCTCCAGAAAACCCACATTAATCCATCCACAGAAGCCCTCCCTTTTTTTTAACTACAACTGAACCAAAAATCACCAGCTTTTTGGTTTTTATAAATAAAAACAGTAGAACAAAAGTGATTACCCCTTTCTAAACCCTTCGCCCCCTTCTCTTTTCACTCAAGAGTTAAATCGAAGCCCAACTCTCTCTCCTTGTTGAAATCAAGTATACTTCACTGATTTAAATAGATATAATCACTGAGCATTTCCGAACTACATACACTGATGGCTTCTTGTCCCAACCCACCGGGTACAGGTGGAAACATCGACCTTGTCGCACCGTGGTAGCTCTTACCTTGAGAGCTGAACCAGCATAAATAATTGGGCTTTCACTCTCCAAACCGAGTTATCGGCTATACTCCTAGCACTCAAATGTACAGACACAGCCAATATTTGACATTTTCCTTTTATGTCAATCTCTAAATTATCCCAAAATATTCTAAAGTTTATAGGACATTGATAGATGCTTATGCTTGATAGATGATTCTCAGTTCCGTCAGATGCGTGTACCTACGCGGTACACTTGATGACTTAACCATTACATGTGACTTTCAACAATAAGTTGATTAAAATTTTGGGCTATCAAGAAGCAGCCGGATGGCAATAATTCAGAGAAAGCTAAAGTTGCATTTTACTGATCTGAGGAAAAGTGACAGTGACTGCAGTCAGTTTACCATCATACTAACATGGAAGAAGAGTCATGAGTTTCGTCCATCAGAACCATCAGTCTTAGATGGTATTGCCATTTAGTTTTATCAAATCTGTGAGCGTTTTTCTTAGTTGGGAAGACAAGGAAGAAGCATTCACTGGAGTAGATCTAATGACATGTAAATTTTTCCAGTAAGTGAGAAAGACACATGAAAAAGCTTAAAACTATTATAACAACGTTTCGCTCAAGGAGAGCTTTACGAATTCATACATGAAACATCTTATAGAGGACTGTGTGGTCACGTGAAGGGCGGAGGCGAGAATTTTTCCCACACTTTGCATCATTATTGAAAAAAATCCAAAAATATAGATCAATTCTTAAACAAACATTCAAGATTTAAATTTGATAATTAAATTCTACACCCAAAATTTCAGAAACAATCGTTACCAAAGTCGTCTTCATTGTCACCACCACCACCCTCTTCCAGCTTCACCACTATTATCACCACCACACATCACCCCAGCTATCACAGCCACCTCATCATCCACCACCATAACCCACCCAAATCCCCCTCCCCCCATCACTACCTCCGCCTCCTGCCGCCGCTGCTGCCCCACTTGCAAACCTTAACACAATGAGGCAGAGTAGGAATGTATCAAGCCATTTTTTATCCTTGTTAGAGTCTCCATCAGCAAGACCAGCTTCCTGCCACCATCAGTTAGCTTAAATCAATACCCAATCTTATGGAGAGCTGCCTTCCCCTTCCTCCCCCTTCCTTCCCCTCCCCTCCTATTCCCTCCTTGTTCCTTCCCCCCTCCCTCTACTCCTCCTCCTCCTGGCTCTTGTCTCCCCATTCCTCGTCCTCCACTTCCTCTTCCCCCTATGATCCTTTTCTTTCCAGTCCCTCCTTCCCTCCGAATTCTCTCTTCCGCTCCATGCTCCTTTATTTTCCGCCCCTCTTTCCCTCCGTTTTCGTACTCCTCTTCCCTTCCTTGCCCCTTTCCCTCCTCTTCTCGTGTCATACCAAGGGTGCGAATTTCTTCATCTCCCCACAGTGCACTTTACACCACTCACACCCCACTTAATCAGTCCGACTGAATACTGAACAACACTTAATACTCTTAATACGCTCAACACAGCTACTCTATTAAACAGGACGAATCAATCAATTTATATTCAGGGAAAATACCGGGGAAAAAAGATATACCAAGAAATGGGGGAAAATAAATTCATATTGTATTAACAATGACAGTATGGTAATGCAGAATTACTGGAATATTACCACTTGTACCAGGTTACTGGGAGGGGAATAATATAGTACTATATGAGAGTTATTACGATAATATTTATAAGAGAAATGTGTTTTAATATAGCTGACTAAAGGATTACTTACAATTTAGTATAACTTTTTGCAAAACTAACCTAACCCAGCCTTACCTAAACCTAACTTAGCCTAAACCTAACCTAACCTAACCTACCCTAACCTGAAAGTAACCTAACCTACCCTAACCTGAAAGTAACCTAACCTACCCTAACCTGAAAGTAACCTAACCTACCCTAACCTGAAAGTAACCTAACCTACCCTAACCTGAAAGTAACCTAACCTACCCTAACCTGAAAGTAACCTAACCTACCCTAACCTGAAAGTAACCTAACCTACCCTAACCTGAAAGTAACCTAACCTAAACCAAATCTAACATAACCTAAACCTAACTTAACCTATGCAACACTTGGGTATCTTTATTGTGGAAAAGTTTCACCTCACAGTTGCTTCATCAGTCCAATACAAAGAATAGGGAAGATCAGAAGGTGTTTGAGGTAATCAGTCCCTCAGCCTGGAATCAATGTAATCAGTCCATCAATCTTGATAAGAATAAGCATATGCGTGAAGGGGTTTATATGCTGCAGACAGGTCAGGTGATGCAGTCGTAGGCAGTGTCACCTTGATCAAATCCACAGGTGAAAGTAGGTCATAACTGGAAATATAAACACAAATGCAGTATAATGTGATCCTTTATTGACAACGTTTCACCCACACAGTGGGCTTTTTCAAGTCACACACAGATCTACATGTGACTTGAAAAAGCCCACTGTGTGGGTGAAACGTTGTCAATAAAGGATCACATTATACTGCATTTGTGTTTATATTTCCATTGTGTCGGTATTTTATACCATTTATTTTCAGGTAATAACTATAGGTTTAGGCAAGTGTAGAATTCCCTGGTTCTAGATCCCAAAATGTTGCTGTCTGACAGGATTACTGGTTGGATAATTAGAACCTTCAAAACATGAGAGGCTAGGCCATTGATGATTTCCTTCAAGTTACCTATTCTTTCTAGGTTGTTATAATGCTGTATACTAACAACCCAATTCAAGGCAGTAGAAAATGCTGAACTGGAAAAATGTGCTGACAGACTTAACTGCTTTTATAAATTCAGTCAAGCATTTAAACTGCTTGAAGTCTTTTGAACTGTACTCCGTTGAATGTAAGCGAGAAAGATACATCATAATCAACATCCTGATAATTCTGAAGGGATTAGTCTCAAATCTACACCCTGAAATCACTCCATATGAGAGCAAAAAAGTTTGGCAGACAAAGCAATGGAAAAAAAGCGAGATCAGTACACTTAAGAACTCAGTAAGGAACTTAAGACTCTTCATTATGGTTCCTTCGTGTATAAGGGGAATTACCAACCTATTGCTGTTTTCATGAACGCAAATATGTTCAAGTCAGTTACTGATCAACCGGGCTGTGATGCATACACTGACTTAGATGGCATTAATAGTACACAAATAACCCGCACATAGAAGAGAGGAGCTTACGACGACCTTTTCGGTCCGATTTGGACCATTTACAAAGTTACATTAACGAGAAGTGGAGCAGGACGGGTAAAATATAGGCGGCAGGAAGAGGTAGTGGTGGTGGTGGTGGTGGTGGTGGTGGTGGTGGTGGTGGGGGTAGTAGTAGTAGTAGTAGTAGTAGTAGTAGTAGTAGTAGTAGTAGTAGTAATGGGGAATTAAGGAGGAGGAGCCAGTCAAATACAAAGAAAGGGGAGCACTGCAAGGGAGCTAGGTGCCCACAGAGGGAGAGCAAGAACACAGAGGTGGGGGAAGGGGGATGGATGAAATAAATAATGAAAGTACAGAAACACGATACAGAAGAAAGAAAGACAACCCAGACGAGAAAAAAGGAAAGAGGAAAGGGAAGAGGGAGAAGGAGAAAAAAAAGAGGAATCATGTTAAGTCACGAGTGTTCTGAAGTTTGGAACATTTTACAATGTAGTGGGAGAGGAAGGCATCTACAGAGACGAAACCACGACTAAGATTCATACAAGGAAAGTTGTGTATTAGGGAGGATTCAACCAGACGGCGACTGTTAAAGATGGAAGTAGGGAAGACAGTTTTAGCAGAAGACCAGTCAATAGGATGGCTGTGATCTCTGACGTGACAGAACAGAGCATTGTTAGTGTCGGCAAGCCTAACACTATTTTTGTGCTCCATAAGTCTGTCAGAAAGAGATCGACCAGTTTCTCCAAAGTACTGAAGAGGACAGGAGCAGCAAGAAATAGAGTAAACACCAGGAGCATCTCTAGAGGGAGGAGAGATATGAACGGGATTAGTGCGAAGAGTGTTAGTCTGGCGGAAAGCAAGTTTGATGTCTAAGGGACGGAGAGAATTGTTGAGATTAGAAAGACCGGAAATGTAGGGAAGGCAGAGGACAGAAGAGTTCCCAGGAGTAGTGTGTTTGGGAGATAAAAAATTACGTTTAGCACGTGAGAGGGCAGAGTATATGAAATGGGAAGGGTTATCCAAGACGGGAAAATGAATTATGAAGAGTGGAAATTTCTGCTGGAAGGAACTGAGGATCACAGATGCGGAGGGCACGGAGAAAGAGGGAGATAACACTTTTCTTGACAGGGGAAGCATGATAGGAAAAGTAGTGAATGTACATGCCACTGTGCATAGCTCTCCACTCTCTCTCCTGTCCTTGCTAATCTTTACATGGAATACTTCGAGACTGTTCTTCTTCCTACCATCAATGTGCGAATTTCACTCTGGCTCCGCTATGTTGATAACATCTTTGCTCTGTGGCCTCATGACTCCAGTCTCTTCCAACCTTTTCTTGAAGCTCTTAATACTCTTGCCCCTTCCATTAAGTTTAAAGCTGAATGGGAATCTAATTCCTTGCTTCCTTTCCTTGATGTCCATGTCCACCGCTCAGATACAGGTTTTTCCTTTTCCGTTTACCGCAAACCTATGCACGGTGGCATGTACATTCACTACTTTTCCTATCATGCTTCCCCTGTCAAGAAAAGTGTTCTTATCTCCCTCTTTCTCCGTGCCCTCCGAATCTGTGATCCTCAGTTCCTTCCAGCAGAAATTTCCACTCTTCATAATTAATTTTCCCGTCTTGGCTACCCTTCCCATTTCATATACTCTGCCCTCTCACGTGCTAAACGTAATTTCTTCTCTCCCAAACTCCCTACTCCTGGGAACTCTTCTGTCCTCTGCCTTCCCTACATTTCCGGTCTTTCTAATCTCAACAATTCTCTCCGTCCCTTAGACATCAAACTTGCTTTCCGCCAGACTAACACTCTTCGCACTAATCCCGTTCATACCTCTCCTCCCTCTAGAGATGCTCCTGGTGTCTACTCTATTTCTTGCTGCTCCTCTCCTCTTCAGTACTTTGGAGAAACTGGTCGATCTCTTTCTGACAGACTTATGGAGCACAAAAATAGTGTTAGGCTTGCCGACACTAACAATGCTCTGTTCTGTCACGTCAGAGATCACAGCCATCCTATTGACTGGTCTTCTGCTAAAACTGTTTTCCCTACTTCCAACTTTAACAGTCGCCGTCTGGTTGAATCCTCCCTAATACACAACTTTCCTTGTATGAATCTTAGTCGTGGTTTCGTCTCTGTAGATGCCTTCCTCTCCCACTACATTGTAAAATGTTCCAAACTTCAGAACACTCTTGACTTAACATGATTCCTCCTTTTTCTTCTCCCTCTTCCCCTTTCCTCTTTCCTTTTTTCTCGTTTGGGTTGTC
Source organism: Cherax quadricarinatus (assembly GCF_038502225.1). Classification (NCBI taxonomy): domain Eukaryota; kingdom Metazoa; phylum Arthropoda; class Malacostraca; order Decapoda; family Parastacidae; genus Cherax; species Cherax quadricarinatus. Next base: position 14,042,498 of record NC_091373.1, read on the forward strand.
TTTCTTTCTTCTGTCTCGTGTTTCTGTACCTTCATTATTTATTTCATCCACCCCCCTTCCCCCACCTCTGTGTTCTTGCTCTCCCTCTGTGGGCACCTAGCTCCCTTGCAGTGTTCCCCTTTCTTTGTATTTGACTGGCTCTTCCTCCTCAATTCCCCATTACTACTACTGCTACTGCTACTACTACTACTACTACTACTACTACCACCACCACCACTACCTCTTCCTGCCTATATATACTCGTCCTGCTCCACTTTTCGTTAGTGTGACTTTGTAAATGGTCCAAGTCGGACCGAAACGTCGTCGTAAGCTCCTCTCTTTTGTGCGGATTATTTATGTATCGTTCCAGTCACGGTATTGTGCCTTTTTTTGTTATTATGGCATTAATAGCCTGGCTGATCACTTCAACCAGTAGGTCTGGTCTGGGACCCGGCCGCGGGGGCAGTGATCCCTGAAATTGATTCCAGGTGGATTCCCAGTAGGCAGAGCAGCAGTAAGGCCTCTTTAATGGAGGTACTAGTTATAGATCTATAATGTTACTACCTATCTCTAATATAGTACAGGATGGTGGTGGGTGGTGGTAGCAACAAGAACCAGCTGGGAGACAGCTGGTGCTGCCACACATGATGAAGTTAATTGATATATTTCCTTCAATAATATTGCCTAATTGTTACCTTGCCTCTCTCTCTCTCTCTTACTTTCTCTCGGGAAAAGTATAACATCCAAATCAGATGGTTTGAGTAATGGGAGTGATGGGTAAGTCAGCACTGTGATCGGAGACGATAAAGATGAGTGTCAATGTTGACAAGTGCAAAGTAGTGAATTTTATTTAAGACAATCTCAAACAAGAATGCAAACTGGTAACAGAATTACAGAAATAAGAGAAGAAAAGAACCTTTAGGACAATTATAAATAACGACCCCAAATATACCAAACAATGCTGATCTACGACCGGTAAGGCTAACAGAGTAATGCTGAAGACTTCGTAGCCACAAAAATTTGTATACAGTACCCAAGATACCATACTGACTGTGTGTTTCTACGTATATTAATTTTGAATTTACTCATCCTACCTAAAATCCCACATAGACTCGATAATGCACTCGTTGGAGAAGTTCTGGTCTCTGCATTATAAAAACGTTGAATTATAATCAAGCGCTAAACCTGTAAGGGGTAGTCACAAATGACGAAAACATACTGGATATGGTACAAATAATAGCGACCAAGCTCATACCATCACTCAGAAAAAAATTATATAACAAGAGACTAAAAACTCAAGATTTTCTCTTAGGAAACGAAAATTACGAGGCTTCTCATTCAAACATTTAAGACACTAAATAATTTTGATGTACTCATATATGACGGGCTATCAGAAGTGCTAAGTCCATAACTGGAAACAGTGGAATTAAAGTGAAAGGCGGAAAATGCGCTTGAGAGTATGCAAAGGTATATTTCAAAAGGAATTATAGCAGAACGGAATAAAGTATGCAATAATGTTGTAAGCTTCAAGATAGGGGATTTAAGAACTAGATGGATAAAAACCTTTCTAAGCAAAGGATTCCAAGATATACTACACTGGAGGCAAACTAAAATCGACGGATTCTTGATGTTCGTTCAGCAGCTGCTCCAGGAGGATCACTTGACAAACCAACAAAGCTAAGAGTAATGTTAGAAGTAGGTGCTTGTGTTAGTGATTGCATTACCTGTGATAACTAGTACTTACGATAGATGCTACGAAATTATAGATACGATAAGAGCAATTGAGTAGAGGTAGTTCAACCACTTCCATTTTACTGTAAATTCTATGTCATTTTAAAATATATGTTGTAATTTTCCACTGTTTTCATGCAGATAGTGGCCGGAGGGAGTAAAAATTGGGGAGAGAGCCTTCTGGTTTACCATCCTTGCCCGAAACAGACATACGATAGTTCTTAATCTAGCCCTTATTATCTATCCTTTCCATGAACACACACACACACAAAGTTACAGTCTTAGGCCAAGTGTCTATCGACACGTGCCTTTGACAACTGGTAACACACACACACACACACACACACACACACACACACACACACACACACTCCTTGCACGTTCTTGTTTTTCTCTCTCATCTTCATTTAATATTACGTTATTCCCCTGTTTTATTCAGTTTTAATTTTAGTGTTCTTGTTCAGCTTGTTCATCTTGCTTTTTTCCCCTTCTTGATTTTATCATTATCACTCAATATTTATCACTGTGATCTTTCCTATAATCATCGGGCTTATTATCATAGTGGTGATCATGATAATAGGGTGGTGGTGCAAGTGATAGTGGTGGTAGTCATGCTGGTGGTGTTGCCTGTGATGGTTTTGGGGTATTGGGGTGTTGGAAGTGGTAGTGGTGGTGGTTGTAGTGTCATAAGTGGTGGTGGTAGTTGAAGTGGTTGTGGTAGTTGAAGTGGTTGTGGTGGTAGAAATGGTTGTGGTGGTAGAAGGAATGGTGGTAGAGCTAGTGGTGCTAGAAGGGGTGGTGGTAGTAGTAGTGGTGGTGGTAGAAGGGGTGGTGGTGGATGTGATGGTAGAAGGGGTGGTGGTGGATGTGATGGTAGAAGGGGTAGTGGTAGAATTGGTTGTGGTGGTAGAAGGGGTGTTGGTAGAAGTAGTGGTGGTTGTGGTGGTAGAAGGGGTGGTGATAGAAGTGGTGGTGGTAGAAGTGGTGGTGGTAGAAGTGGTGGTGGTAGAAGTGGTGGTGGTAGAAGTGGTGGTGGTAGAAGTGGTGGTGGTAGAAGTGGTGGTGGTAGAAGTGGTGGTGATAGAAGTGGTGGTGATAGAAGTGGTGGTGGTAGAAGTGGTGGTAGTAGTAGCAGAAGTAGTGGTGATGGTGGTGGGGGTGGTGGTGATGGTGACCTCATAACTGTGATGACTGCCGTGTTCAACACCTCCATATTAATCTATATCTGCCCAGGACCCTCCTTCCTTCCCTTCCTTCCTGCTCTCTCCTTCTCCCCCTCCTCGTTCCTTCCTCCCTGCACCCCTCAGTCCCTCTAGTTATCCTCCACTTTCTCTCTTCCTCCTTCCCATTCTCCATCCCTCTCCCCTATCTCCATTTCTCCTTTACTATCCCCCTTGTCTCCATCACTCCCTCCTTATCCTCCTTCCCTTCACCTAATACCCAGGTACTAGTACCAGTCACCTAACACCCAGGTACTAGTACCAGTCACCTAACACCCAGGTGCTAGTACCAGTCACCTAACACCCAGGTACTAGTACCAGTCACCTAACACCCAGGTACTAGTACCTGTCACCTAGCACCCAGGTACTAGTACCAGTCACCTAACATCCATGTACTAGTACCAGTCACCTATTCACCTAGTAATCCTATGTGAACAGGGACGCCAAGTGTAAGGAAACATGTGCAACGTTTCTACTTGCACGAGAATCGAACCTCCGTCCCACAATGTGCAACCTGAGGCCGCTACCACGTGACCCACGTCAACTAGTTTCCCTATGCTAATAAAACACAATGTGTGTTTTATTAGCATAGGGAAGAAGTTTACTCCAACAGGGGCGAAATGTTTTCTCAATTAAAAATAAAACACGTGTCTATTACCTTACTTGTCAGTATAATTCGATTGTTATTCATAATTATATGAGCGATTATTTTTTTTTTATATTTTAGACCGTCTTCTTGAGATTATTTTTCCTTATCTTATTTCCCTATTGTTTCGCATTCTTCTTTTCTCCGTTTCTGCTTTTCTTACATTTTCACGTTTCACTTTTATCGCTCGTTGCTATCTCCTGTTTTCTTCGCCTTCAGGGGGGTCTCTTGAAAGTGATGAAGGGCTCGTAATTCAAGGAACTGAAGCTTCCCTTCCCTTCTTGGGATCCATCTTGATTACTTCTTAATTCTCATACCTTATCTTGCCCCTAAGGCTTTACCTCTTCCCTGTGAATATATATATATATATATATATATATATCCTCTTTATGCCATTCTTTTCTCCTTCCCTTCTCCTCATGATTCGACCCCATCATTACAGGTCTATTTACAGTACGAAAAGATGCATGGGGGGATGGGGATGGTGGGTGGTACTACAACGTGGCTACACTCATTCATATCCTTCTCTGCATTGTAACACGTTCAAGCCCAAACTCATAAAGCTCTACACACTCATTGACTCTTTCCACAGCATTTCGCTTCGCGTCGGCTCTTTCTTCGTACAGTTTCCTTGTGAGTCACGGCGCGGGCGGGTTTGTTTGGTAGTGGGAGGAGGGTTGAAGAAAATTTTTGACGAGAGAGAATACTGGTCAGGAATAGTTTGAAGGCAACGGTAGTGGTGGTGGTGATGGTAGTGGTGACGTTGGTGGTGATCGTAGAAGCAGCTTTGGGAAAGATAATGGCTGACTCTCTCTCTCTCTCTCTCTCTCTCTCTCTCTCTGACCTCCAAGAAAGGTTAAAAGACCAAGCCAGATTCGGATAAAAGCACAGAGAGTGAGAGAGAAAGAGAGAGAAACATGGAGGAATAAACGAATAACTTCCCTCTCATTTTTCGCCTTGTCAGGTTGTAAGAGACCATCTTCCCAACATACCCTCGGCGCCTGGCAAGACGTAAGGCTAAGCAACCTGGACTCGAGATTCCAGATTACTTTATTATAAACGTCTTGAGTTTGAGAAATAGTCCTTCATGAATATTGATTTGCTCATTAACTCGACCTCTATGTATCTGCGAGCCACAATTTTCTTAACATTTTAAAAGCATCTCGTAAGAATTTACATGGGTTTCCTCTGCTAATGTATGCAAAGTTAAGGCTATGTAAGAGATGGATTACTTATAATACTAGTGAAGCTTGCACAGGTTATTATACAGTCTTGCGAAGAGTTAGTCAGTATAAATATTGAGAAATATTATTACTGCGATATAATACTGGATATTATTATTGTAGTGTTCTGAAATATTACAATGAAATTGTTTGAATAATAATTACAGGAATACCTTCTTGTGAAATATTACAATTCTATATTAATAAAATTTATTACAATGCTATGAAATGCTATTAAAGTACTATATTACAACTTATTATAATACAGTGCTGTGAAATATTAATCTTTCAATGTAATATTGATAATAGAGTATAATATTGTGAAATATTACAATATTTTATTAATAATATTTATTCTGTTATTGATTCCCGATGGGGGACCTTTACGTGGTTGCCGGAATTTCATTCCTTCCAACTTTTCATTTTTATTTTCTTGTGTAGGCCTCATCTGCTAGACTCCAAATTTTCAACGTTGGTGTACGGTAAGTAGGGCAAGAATCATGCAACTATTATCATGCAAGTTGCAGAACTCACCACAAGATTTTTGAAATCTGTCCATTAACTCTGAAACGCTTAGCTTCAGACGCTCGAAGGTGCCATCTCCTCCTTCAAGGACTGTGGAAAGTGAAACTTAAGTGTTTAGGTGCACTTTTACCAATTTTAAGTGTTATGTGAAGTTTTAATTCTCGTTAAATCACGGTAAATAAGTATTTTATGTCCAGTGTGAAGTTTTTATTCCCGTTAAATGACGTTAAATAAGTTTGCCTCTTCTGAACGACATCTTACGTATTGCATGTGCACATGTTTGACAGTATACTGGCGGTAGTCACCTTGGTGGCAGTCACCTTGATGGCAGTCACCTTGGTGGCAGTCACCTTGGTAGTAGTAACCTTGGTGGTAGTAACCTTGGTGGTAGTAACCTTGGTGGTCGTCACCTTGGTTGTAGTCGCCTTGATGGCTCTAACCCCGCCCGTGGTATGGTTTGTTAACAATCGTGTTATTACGATTTCGTGAGTCATGTTGACGGCTTTGAGGGGACTTGAGCTAGAGTTTGTCACTGCTACGCTAGCTGGAGATTCATCTGTAAAAACTTGCATTTGTGGTCGCAGTGGTGCCTATGCTAACCTTCCTATGGTGTATAAATATACCTAGTTGGATTAATCTTATTGTGGCTACCTGGCCCAGTGACTAACGCGACTGTCTAGAGTCTTGAGAGACTGATCGCGGGTTCTAACCCTGCCCGTGGTATGGTTTGTTTGCCATCGTGTCATTACAATTTTGTGAGTTTCTGAATCTTTTCCGCAATGCCAGTTTGACAACACAGATCGAAAACTCTTTTTGAAAGGAGTAGAAAGAGGAGGTATGTAACTTATGTAAATTGGAAAATAACCGTAAGAAATAGGATATAAATAAAATTCCAAAAATATTTAACAAAGGCAGGAATAAGAGCAACAGATTCAACAATAACCAACCCTCAAGGATCCTTACGACGACGTTTCAGTCCATCCTACAGTACTGTCAAGTCACAACCGGTCCAGGAAGTACCGAGTCGTTCTCAGAAGGATAATCTCCTATGTGTGGAATTTTGGTTGACTGTTTCAGCCGGGGTATTGTGACCTATTTTTAAATATAGATTTGCATCTGATAAAATAAAAAAGGAACCGGAAAAAATTTTGTCACTGTGGATGTGGATGATGTGAGAAAGACCTACCTAACTTGGGCCAATAGACTTCCTTCAGGGGTGGGTGTGTGTGAAAGAAAGTCGAAAATTAGAGATAGAGAAGCAGACACAGAGAGGAGGAGAAGGGGGGGTGAGAGAGAGAGGGAGGAAGTGTGAGAGAGAGGTAGGAGGAACCAAAGTGAAAGAAAGGGTCAGAGAGCTCTATAATAGAGAGCTAGAGAGGTAGAGCCAGTCAGGCAACAAGAGAACAACATAGGCAAGACAACAACACGGTTAAGGTGGGATGGAGACTGCCCACTCTTTACCCACATCATTAGCATCAACCTAATATTAAATTTCATATGTAATCAAAGTCAGTCAGCAGCGGTATTTAACGTCAAATAAAACTGCATTTTATCTCCTGCGATAATATATGTGCGGCGAGGGCAGCGCTGCATGCTGAAAGCTGCCATATTACATGTATGCTGAGAGCGCTGCTCTGCATCTTAAATTTCGAGTATTGAAACGTACTGGTCGACAACTAGGCCTAGCCTATAGTAAAAAAATCGATACTCTGACATGCCGAAGCTCTTTCAAACTGTCCTTGCTGCAACCAGGGAGCTTATGACAGAGCTTCGGCAAACAGACTGGCAAACACTGTCAAATGGTCTCAGTGCCCACACCCAATTTAGCTGGGCATGGAGGGATATAAATATTATTAATGCTCAGATCGCGCACCCTCATCCACTAGTGAGAGGAATGAGTTAGTGCTTGGGCTGCTACATCAAGCAGTGACAATCTACCCATTAACACGAAAACGAAATAAAGGCTATACGTGATGCGAAGAAGAGACGGACTTTTGTTATGCTTAGCAGAAAAAGCACCGGTCCTAGGACTGACCCTTGTACAACCCCGCTTGACACATACACCCACTTTGACACCTCTCTTACCAGATGTTTGAGTAAAACATTTGAGAGGATGATTAAATCGTCTCAAACATAGAATCCAATAAGTTCTGTCTCTCTGGTAGTATGGTTTCATTGCATAACCACCTTTCTCACGCTGCACACTGGCAACTCCTACAGTGCCTTCTTGATTTAAAATTCGCCTTTGCTATAGCTTAATGGCATACAATCATTAATGAATTTGCCAGAAGGGATGTAGGAGGATGGCGCCTCTGTTGGCTTACGATAAATCTCCAACAGAAAGTCTTGTGTGTTGTTCCAAGGACACCTCCTTTAGGAAGTTGTCCTTGGTCCCACTTTATTCTAATTAATGTTTTATTATATGTTATGGCTAACCAGCCTAGTCATATGATTAGCTTAGCTGATAATAAAATAATTCACACCACCGGATTATCCAACATCCTTATCCATATACTAGATTCGTGTCAAGACCTGGCGTTGATCATCTCGGCTGAGAAAATGAACACACTGAACGCGTCCTCCCCGACACAAGAGCAGTCCGCAGGGGTCCACTGGCATGACGAGTCTCTGCTTGAATATATGTCCAGATACAGGTATGTAGGCTTTGAGATTCCACTATTTGGTCTTATTATTATAATAAAAAAGAAGCGCTAAACCTACAAGGGTCATACAGCGCACTACTTGGACTTAAAACAAGGCAATACAAATAAAGACTGAGAGCACTTAGTGTTGTGACAGGTTTTCATCCCGGTTATAGAACCAATGTTAAAATCGTTGTTAATATGGCCCCAATACTTACTCTTATGTGTGTGTCGGAATGGAAGCTTGAGGGGCTTGAAAAAATAGCAGAAACAATGAAGATCAGCTTTACTTTCCCAAATAAATTTTCTAAAATCAACCCAAGCTTCGTCTTGAGGCAAAGTATGATGCCTTAAGTTGTACTGATGCCTTAGTCACACAGTACTCTCTTCTACAACCCCTCCAGGGAGGTTCCTTGACGCTGGTGAGGGGCTCTTGATCTAGGGAACTGGATCTGTGCTCTGGTTCCCTGAATTGAACCTGCATACCTCCCCCTTCCACGCGCTGTATAATCCTACGGGTTTAGCGCTCCCCCATGATTATAATAATCTCTTCTACAAATGATGTATTTAAATGACCAATCCACCGGTGCAGCTGGTAGTACGGCTATCATACAGTGAAGGTTCTTGTATAGAAACTGAAGAAGGTATCAACAGTTTGGTATCTACCCTTCACACTGAACAGTTTATTCTCCTTGTACTCAAATACGTCTGTGTATCTATGAATGACACATTAACTGTGACTGATTCTTTATCATTCTTAAGTGTTAGTTGTGGCATACATGTTTCAGAGACTGGGCTTAGGTATGGTAGGACTGTGGACAGGAGTCAGAGTACACCATCTCACAGTGGTCTTCAGATGTAGGATAGAACTAATGAACTGGCGAAGGTATATGCTTTTAAGGAAGTAGTAGTTTGAAGACAATAATACGAAAAAACTTCAGTTCAGTTTCACTGACTAAAGACTGAGGGAGAGTGACGCCAGCCAGTTCACTTATCATTCTATCATGCAGGATGAGCCACATATCTACGGTACATCCAACAAGAAAAACAGACTCATGGATATCACTACTGGCCGACTCCGGTTGCTGTACTAATATCTCCGAGAGGTTGCATCACCAGCTGATTTAGACAAGATTGAATGTAAACTTTGTGTCGTCATGTTCTGGAATGCGATAAAATTAATGAATACGAAGACAACTCACTCGCAAGCGTTCAAGAGTTCAAGAAATGCCAAAGTATTTTATTCACAGTGGCACATTACCAACCATTCTAGAAAATATATCCTGACTTTGCCTAATGTATATAACTCATTAAAACTTAAATTTATTAAACTTCAACAACACCTTGCTATAGTATATAAGGTAATATAAATAATTCATAACCACATATACGCTACACCAACATTGTTGTAACTGAGTACATGTCTGCATAAATAACTCGTTACGATTATAACCAGGATATAACAGGTAAACAGTGCATTGTTACTGTACATAACTTGTTTAGTTATCAGAACTTTGGAGTCCAGTCCCTGGTGCCATTATGTGCCTCTATAATATTTTGACTACCGCTCACAGGATGGGTATGGGGCGCATAAAATAAATGTATGCCGAAGGCTGCTATTATACACGTGGTGAGAGCGCAACTCTGCGTGCTGAAGACAATACGAGACATCCTCGTCCAGAAGTCCATGATGACGCACCTCGGCAGAGAGCCGGATAATTTTTATATTCAAGGGGAAGCGCTCAACATGTACGGGTTACAGGATGCGTATACTCTGAGAGCTGTATGTCTTCATTTTAAGTATTAAAGTATTCTAGACTGATGGTGAACGGATTACATGGAACCATAACCACCCAAATATAGTCGATAGGCTTAAACTCCATTAACTTGCCAACCGCAGAGGATATACTGCACCTCAGGAATGGGAGGCTCATAATGAGGTTTGATCCAAGGAAGTGGATGAAAGGATTCGCTTCAAGGAAAGCTGGTAGGATAGGATTAGGTTCGCATTCTTCAACTCGTATAGAGGTTCTTAATACAAGGAACTGGAGCCACAAGACGAGCCTGGCCCATGGCCGGGCTCCGATAGTCAAACTACTCTCGAAGCTCTTCAAAGGTATATCAAAGGTATACCCATCGCCTTCTTTAGAACGAACCTAACTGCTACCTATTCACAAGGTGTTTCCAACCTTACTGGTTTAGAGCTTTCTCTGGATAATAAAAAAATTATCCAAGTTTCAAATAATCAAAATAAAAACAGTAGAATAGCGCCCATCTCACAAACGAAGGGACACGGGTTAGATTACTAGGAGATATAGGACATGTGAGGTTACACAGGCCGGTTGTGCTCACCTAGTGGTAAACAGGCACCTACGTGTTGATAAATAAGACATAGGTAAAGCACTTGGGTGTATTTATTATCGAAAATAAGGCACATGTCGAACCTGTGTCTTATCCAGACAGTTCTTGGTATTGTATATCAATACGATACCAAGGCATTTTTCACCTGTTGTGGGTGACATTCTGATACCTGGGTGCTAGTCAGCTGTTGTGGGTGACATCTTGATACCTGGGTGCTAGTCAGCTGTTGTGGGTGACATTCTGATACCTGGGTGCTAGTCAGCTGTTGTGGGTGACATCCTGATACCTGGGTGCTAGTCAGCTGTTGTGGGCGACATTCTGATACCTGGGTGCTAGTCAGCTGTTGTGGGCGACATTCTGATACCTGGGTGCTAGTCAGCTGCTGTAGGTGGCATCCTGATACCTACCTAAGTGTTAATCATCTGTTGTGGGTGGCCTCCTGATACCTGGGTGTCAGCAGCTGTTTGCATGTATAATGAGTTGTGGATAAATATAATGAGGAGGGATGAAGGCTTTATCAGGAAGGGCGAGGCTTGGCGGTGGTGAAGCTTGGTGGTGGTGGCGAGGCTTGGCGGTGGTGAAGCTTGGTGGTGGTGGCGAGGCTTGGCGGTGGTGAAGGTTGGTGGTGGTGGCGAGACTTGGCGGTGGAGAAGCTTGGTGGTGGTGAAGGTTGGTGGTGGTGGCGAGGCTTGGTGGTGGTGAAGCTTGGTGGTGGTGGCGAGGCTTGGTGGTGGTGAAGCTTGGTGGTGGCGGCGACGCTTGGTGGTGGTGAAGCTTGGTGGTGGCGGCGACGCTTGGCGGTGGTGAAGCTTGGTGGTGGTGGCGAGGCTTGGTGGTGGTGAAGCTTGGTGGTGGTGGCGAGGCTTGGTGGTGGTGAAGCTTGGTGGTGGTGGCGAGGCTTGGTGGTGGTGAAGCTTGGTGGTGGTGGCGAGGCTTGGTGGTGAAGCTTGGTGGTGGTGGCGAGGCTTGGTGGTGAAGCTTGGTGGTGGTGGCGAGGCTTGGCAGTGGTGAAGCTTGGTGGTGGTGGCGGCGAGGCTTGGCAGTGGTGAAGCTTGGTGGTGGTGGCGGCGAGGCTTGGCAGTGGTGAAACTTGGTGGTGGTGGTGAGGCTTGGTGGTGGTGAAGCTTGGTGGTGGTGGCGAGGCTTGGCGGTGGTGGCGAGGCTTGGCAGTGGTGAAGCTTGGTGGTGGTGGCGAGGCTTGGTGGTGAAGCTTGGTGGTGGTGGCGAGGCCTGGTGGTGGTGAACCTTGGTGGTGGTGGCGAGGCTTGGCGGTGGTGAACCTTGGTGGTGGTGGCGAGGCTTGGCGGTGGTGAAGCTTGGTGGTGGTGGCGAGGCTTGGTGGTGGTGAAGCTTGGTGGTGGTGGCGAGGCTTGGTGGTGGCGGCGAGGCTTGGCGGTGGTGAAGTTTGGTGGTGGTGGCGAGGCTTGGTGGTGGCGGCGAGGCTTGGCGGTGGTGAAGCTTGGCGGTGGTGGCGAGGCTTGGCGGTGGTGAAGTTTGGTGGTGGTGGCGAGGCTTGGTGGTGGTGGCGAAGCTTGGTGGTGGTGGCGAGGCTTGGTGGTGGTGGCGAGGCTTGGTGGTGGCGGCGAGGCTTGGTGGTGGCGGCGAGGCTTGGCGGTGGTGAAGCTTGGTGGTGGTGGCGAGGCTTGGTGGTGGTGAAGCTTGGTGGTGGTGGCGAAGCTTGGTGGTGAAGCTTGGTGGTGGTGGCAAGGCTTGGTGGTGGCGACGAGGCTTGGCGGTGGTGAAGCTTGGTGGTGGTGGCGAGGCTTGGTGGTGGTGAAGCTTGGTGGTGGTGGCGAAGCTTGGTGGTGGCAAGGCTTGGTGGTGGTGAAACTTGGTGGTGGTGGCGAGGCTTGGTGGTGGCGACGAGGCTTGGCGGTGGTGAAGCTTGGTGGTGGTGGCGAGGCTTGGTGGTGGTGAAGCTTGGTGGTGGTGGCGAAGCTTGGTGGTGGCGGCGAGGCTTGGCGGTGGTGAAACTTGGTGGTGGTGGCGAGGCTTGGCAGTGGTGAAGCTTGGTGGTGGTGGTGAGGCTTGGCGGTGGTGAAGCTTGGTGGTGGTGGCGGCGAGGCTTGGCGGTGGTGAAGCTTGGTGGTGGTGGCGAGGCTTGGCGGTGGTGAAGCTTGGTGGTGGTGGTGGCGAGGCTTGGCGGTGGTGAAGCTTGGTGGTGGTGGTGGCGAGGCTTGGCAGTGGTGAAGCTTGGTGGTGGTGGTGGCGAGGCTTGGCAGTGGTGAAGCTTGGTGGTGGTGGCGAGGCTTGGCAGTGGTGAAGTTTGGTGGTGGTGGCGAGGCTTGGTGGTGGTGAAGCTTGGTGGTGGTGGCGAGGCTTGGCGGTGGTGAAGCTTGGTGGTGGTGGCGAGGCTTGGTGGTGGTGAAGCTTGGTGGTGGTGGCGAGGCTTGGTGGTGGCGGCGAGGCTTGGCGGTGGTGAAGTTTGGTGGTGGTGGCGAGGCTTGGTGGTGGCGGCGAGGCTTGGCGGTGGTGAAGCTTGGCGGTGGTGGCGAGGCTTGGCGGTGGTGAAGTTTGGTGGTGGTGGCGAGGCTTGGTGGTGGTGGCGAAGCTTGGTGGTGGTGGCGAGGCTTGGTGGTGGTGGCGAAGCTTGGTGGTGGTGGCGAGGCTTGGTGGTGGTGGCGAGGCTTGGTGGTGGCGGCGAGGCTTGGTGGTGGCGGCGAGGCTTGGCGGTGGTGAAGCTTGGTGGTGGTGGCGAGGCTTGGTGGTGGTGAAGCTTGGTGGTGGTGGCGAAGCTTGGTGGTGAAGCTTGGTGGTGGTGGCAAGGCTTGGTGGTGGCGACGAGGCTTGGCGGTGGTGAAGCTTGGTGGTGGTGGCGAGGCTTGGTGGTGGTGAAGCTTGGTGGTGGTGGCGAAGCTTGGTGGTGGCAAGGCTTGGTGGTGGTGAAACTTGGTGGTGGTGGCGAGGCTTGGTGGTGGCGACGAGGCTTGGCGGTGGTGAAGCTTGGTGGTGGTGGCGAGGCTTGGTGGTGGTGAAGCTTGGTGGTGGTGGCGAAGCTTGGTGGTGGCGGCGAGGCTTGGCGGTGGTGAAACTTGGTGGTGGTGGCGAGGCTTGGCAGTGGTGAAGCTTGGTGGTGGTGGTGAGGCTTGGCGGTGGTGAAGCTTGGTGGTGGTGGCGGCGAGGCTTGGCGGTGGTGAAGCTTGGTGGTGGTGGCGAGGCTTGGCGGTGGTGAAGCTTGGTGGTGGTGGTGGCGAGGCTTGGCGGTGGTGAAGCTTGGTGGTGGTGGTGGCGAGGCTTGGCAGTGGTGAAGCTTGGTGGTGGTGGTGGCGAGGCTTGGCAGTGGTGAAGCTTGGTGGTGGTGGCGAGGCTTGGCAGTGGTGAAGTTTGGTGGTGGTGGCGAGGCTTGGTGGTGGTGAAGCTTGGTGGTGGTGGCGAGGCTTGGCGGTGGTGAAGCTTGGGTGGTGGTGGCGAGGCTTGGCGGTGGTGAAGCTTGGTGGTGGTGACGAGGCTTGGTGGTGAAGCTTGGTGGTGGTGGCGAGGCTTGGTGGTGGTGGCGAAGCTTGGTGGTGGTGAAGCTTGGTGGTGGTGAAGCTTGGTGGTGGTGGCGAGGCTTGGTGGTGGTGGCGAGGCTTGGCGGTGGTGAAGCTTGGTGGTGGTGGCGAGGCTTGGTGGTGGTGAAGCTTGGTGGTGGTGGCGAGGCTTGGTGGTGGTGAAGCTTGGTGGTGGTGGCGAGGCTTGGCGGTGGTGAAGCTTGGTGGTGCTGGCGAGGCTTGGTGGTGAAGCTTGGTGGTGGTGGCGAGGCTTGGTGGTGAAGCTTGGTGGTGGTGGCGAGGCTTGGTGGTGAAGCTTGGTGGTGGTGGCGAGGCTTCACAGTGGTGAAGCTTGGTGATGGCGGCGAGGCTTGGCAGTGGTGAAGCTTGGTGGTGGTGGCGAGGCTTGGTGGTGGCGAAGCTTGGTGGTGGTGGCGAGGCTTGGCGGTGGTGAAGCTTGGTGGTGGTGGCGAGGGTTGGGGGTGGTGAAGCTTGGTGGTCGTGGAGAGGGTTGGGGATGGCGGCGAGGCTGGGTGGTGGCGGCGAGGCTTGGTGGTGGCGGCGAGGCTTGAGGGTGGCGGCGAGGCTTGGGGGTGGCGGCGAGGCTTGGGAGTGGCGGCGAGGCTTGGGGGTGGCGGCGAGGCTTGGGGGTGGCGGCGAGGCTTGGGGGTGGCGGCGAGGCTTGGGGGTGGCGGCGAGGCTTGGTGGTGGCGGCGAGGCTTGGGGGTGGCGGCGAGGCTTGGGGGTGTTGGCGAGGCTTCGGGGTGGCGGCGAGGCTTGGGGTGGCGGCGAGGCTTGGTGGTGGCGGCGAGGCTTGGGGGTGGCGGCGAGGCTTGGGGGTGGCGGTGAGGCTTGGGGTTGGCGGCGAGACTTGGGGGTGGCGGCGAGGCTTGGGGGTGGCGGCGAGGCTTGAGGGTGGCGGCGAGGCTTGGTGGTGGCGGCGAGGCTTGGTGGTGGCGGCGAGGCTTGGGGGTGGCGGCGAGGCTTGGGGTGGCGGCGAGGCTTGGGGGTGGCGGCGAGGCTTGGGGGTGGCGGCGAGGCTTGGGGGTGGCGGCGAGGCTTGGTGGTGGCGGCGAGGCTTGGTGGTGGCGGCGAGGCTTGGGGGTGGCGGCGAGGCTTGGGGGTGGCGGCGAGGCTTGGTGCTGGCGAAGCTTGGTGAAGCTTGGTGGTGGCGAAGCTTGGTCTTGGCGAAGCTTGGTGGTGGCGAAGCTTGGTGGTGAAGCTTGGTGGTGGCGAAGCTTGGTCTTGGCGAAGCTTGGTGGTGGCGAAGCTTGGTGGTGGCGAAGCTTGGTGGTGGCGAAGCTTGGTGGTGGCGAAGCTTGGTGGTGGTGAAGCTTGGTGGTGGCGAAGCTTGGTGGTGGCAAAGCTTGGTGGTGGTGAAGCTTGGTGGTGGTGAAGCTTGGTGGTGGCGAAGCTTGGTGGTGGCGAAGCTTGGTGGTGGCGAAGCTTCGTTTATCGCAAACATCGTCATGGTATCAATGGATTCAACACACACATTACCCTCTCCATCCTCGGATAAAAAAAAAAAACTGACCACTACGGGTTTACCTCTTTTCCGTGAATATAACTGAGGATGCCAAATTTCTCAGCGCGAGTCGAGGTTTCACTAGTGAATAAGTGGTTTTCAAAACCCAGAAGTTGATAAATGGACACTTGAGCAATATTTGGTTATCTTTCTCCTGAAAATGCTTCGTCACACAGCTGTTTCTTCAGTCCAACGTAGAAAAAGATGGATGATGAGGAATTTGAGGTAATCAGTCCCTCAGCCTGGACTGTCAAGACTGAAGGACTCAACACATGGACTCCAGCACACATAAGGGAGATTACCAACAGACCCCTGGCAGTCTTCAAGCTGGCACTGGACAAGCACCTAAAGGCAGTTCCTGATCAGCCGGGCTGTGGCTCGTACGTTGGTTTGCGTGCAGCCAGCAGCAACAGCCTGGTTGATCAGGCGCTGATCCACCAGGAGGCCTGGTCACAGACCGGGCCGCGGGGGCGTTGACCCCCGAAACTCTCTCCAGGTAAACTCCAGGTAAACAGTTAACTCCTCTACATCCACCTGAAGAAGCCACGGCTTGGCGAAACGTTTTACTACTCCATACGAAGTTGTATAACAATGTTTCATCAATAACTGAGCTTGACTGGGGGGAGGGGAAGGATTCATTGGGGCTTGGGTAAAGGTTTCAGTAGGGATTGGGGGGAGGATTCCCCACGATATATCATGGATCAAATGAGGTGGGCGGAATACACCTCATCACGCCCGAGCTGCGTGTAGGGTGAGCAAGTCAGTGCCTAGGTTAAGAGTATGATGATCAGGGGGGAAATGGGTGGTGGTGGTGGTGGTTAGAGTAGTGTAGGTAGTAGTATAGGTTGGGGTGTTGCAAGTGGTAATGTAGGTTACGCTTAGTTAAGTTAGGTGGTAGTGGTGAGGGTGGTGATGAGGGTGATAGTGAGGGTGGTGGTGATGAGGGTGATAGTGAGGGTGGTGATGATGGTGAGGGTGGTGATGATGGTGAGGGTGGTGATGATGGTGAGGGTGGTGATGAGCGTGGTAGTAAGGGTGGTGGTGATGGCAGTGGGGATGACGGTGATAGTGGTGAAGGTGTTGCTGGTGATTTGCAGAGGTCTCCCACAGCTACCAATGCAGTTACGAACGGAAGTCGTCTCAGAAGCAATCCTCATATAATTTAAACTTAACTTCATCTCACAAGGACAGTGAAGATACAACAGCATCACTGAGTTCTAGGTCGGTATCTCAACACCACTCAGTCTAACACAGATGACCTCACCAACGGATCGCCACTACCAGAATATGGTAGTAGAATATACACCTGACCTGTCTGTTGCTAACACGAGGGTCAGTGTATTAATAAGACACAGTATGCTGTTAATGACATTTTAGGTTGAAGACTAAGATCAGCGAACACAGAAGTACTTGCCAGAGATGACAAACAACGAGACCATCTGATGAACTTTCCCAGCGCTAAGTTAGTTATCAAAGAAACACACAGACGAAACTAAGCTATGAATATGCTCTGATCACCACGATTACTCCATCACAAAGAAATCAGGTTCATTTATAATTTCTAAAAATCTGGCGATACTTATTCTCAGTAATGTGACACAGCTATTATTTAAAACTAGGAAACGTACCGAAG
Organism: Cherax quadricarinatus; assembly: GCF_038502225.1. Classification (NCBI taxonomy): domain Eukaryota; kingdom Metazoa; phylum Arthropoda; class Malacostraca; order Decapoda; family Parastacidae; genus Cherax; species Cherax quadricarinatus. The sequence goes on from NC_091373.1 coordinate 14,059,453, forward strand.
TCGGTGTACTGACTCGCCTAATTTAAAACTTCGAAGTTTCCACTAAGCTGGGCAACATTGCCGTTGGTGACATCACCAGCTCACTTCACGTCTCTTCCCTCTATAATTACGCTCTCTTTCTACCCATCATTGTGAGAATTGATAACTTCACTGCTCTACCTCCCTGGAGTCTTCCTGGAGGGTATTCCAGGAATCAACGCACCCGCGGCCCGGTCCATGACCAGGCCTCCCGGTGGATCAGAGCTTTTGAGGTATCTAGCTCGCTTAACAGCCTCTTCACTTCATCCTCGGTTGTATGTATCGTGTCCAACACTTGGTGTACCCCACCTCTCTACCTTTCTGGAGGCCCTTCTGTCTCCTCTGTGAACACATCTTTGAATCTCATATTGAGCTCATCACATACTTCGCGGTCGTTTTTTGTGACCTCCCCACTTTCCTTCCTCAGCCTGATTACCTGGTCCTTCATTGTTGTTTTCCTCCTGATGTGGCTTTGGGTCAGATTTGACTTTCGGTGCTGTCATTCTCATATTGCCTTTGGGCCTCCCGTCATACCTGTTCATATTCATTTCTGGCTCTACGACTGGTCTTCTTATTCTCCTGGGTCCTTTGCCTTCTATACTTCTTCCATTCCCTAGCACATTTGGTTTTGGCCTCCCTGCACCTTTGGGTGAACCATGGGCTCATCCTGGCTTTTTCATTATTCCTGTTACCCTTGGGTACAAACCTCTCCTCAGCTTCCTTGCATATTGTTGTCAAATATTCCATCATCTCGTCCACTGACTTCCCTGCCACTTCTCCGTCCCACTGAACCCCGTTGATGAAGTTCTTCATGCTTGCGTAGTCCCCTTTCTTGTAGTTTGGTTTCACTCGTCCGGCCCTCCCTGCTTCCCCCTCCACTAGTAGCTCTGTATTCGAAGCTTAAAACCACATGATCACTGGCCCCCAGGGGTCTTTCATATGTGATGTCCTCAATATCTGCACTGTGTGCAGATAGTGTGTGTGTGTGTGTGTGTGTGTGTGTGTGTGTGTGTGTGTGTGTGTGTGTGTGTGTGTGTGTGAGTGTGAGTGAGGGAGGAGGTTGCCTCTCTGAATTTTGTAACTACATTTATCTCCAGAGGAAAAAAATCCCCAATAATACGAATACAAAAGACTTATGATAAGTTTGATTTAAAGTCGCATCAATAAATCTTAGCTCACAGAAAACAGCCAAGTCTTTAATGCAGAGTAATATTCTTTTATTACCCTCACTCCTCAGTTCGTATGTCGATAGTGCCAAAAATCCAGAAAGTGTATATTATGTTATGAGATACGATTATGGCTGGCCATTTGGTACGACCGCTAATTTGGTGCTACGGTGATTATAGCCCCAGTGTTAATTTACTGCCCTCCTAGGTCTCACACAAGGCAGAGTGTGGTACCAAGATTGAATTGACTCTCCTGGATGACTTTTATGAGTTGATAAGTCTACTGGTAGACCAAACTACCTTGGTCCACAAGGGCCTTAGTATGTAAACACACGCTCACGCCCATACACAAATGCAAATTCGATGAGAATTTGCAAAGTTCCTTTACTTATAGGCCGAGAACTATTCTTCTACGTCAACTCGTTTCAAAGCCTAGCTCTATCTCAGGTATACTAACACCCTTTATGGTACGATCTACATCAGTCTACTAATATTTAAGAATATATTTACTTCTTGGTGAACAGAGTCATAAAGTTTAAGGAGACTTGCCCACACCTCTCACTCAAACCCGGAATCTAGTCGGGGTCTTTTCGTTTGTAAGTCCAACGTTCTAAACACTAAGCTACTGCTCACCTGGCATTTACGCAAGATTTGATTGCAGCAGATACAACAGAAATATGGGAATAGGAAAATTGGTTCCCATAACCTGCCAATCCACACATACTTTAAAAAACTCTAAACTCGATCGACCCAATGACACTTTTCAGAAAAAGTATTGAAGAAACTGGCGGACTATTTGATATAAAAGGATGAAGAGGTAACCATTAGCGATCTTATAGAAAATATGAGAGAATACTGTAAAATAAATGAAGAAAAATATCGCAGAACACTTCGAGTGACATCGTCGTCACTAAGTCGAAAGGTATGGTGATAACAATACGTAGATAACGATATCTATGGTACGAAAAGGCACAATACCGTGGTTGGAACAATATACAAATAACCCGGATTGTGTAAAGATACATACGGAGAGTTCAAAAGAAATGTTTCTCAATGTCTTTAACTGTGCATATGTTTATCAACGACATCGTCATTAACAAACCATACCCCCGGCCGGGATTGAACCCGCGGTCATAGAGTCTCAAAACTCCAGCCCGTCGCGCTAGCCACTAGACCAGCTAGCCACAATAAGATTCATCCAACTAGGTATATTTCTACACCATAGGAAAGTTAGCACAGGCACCTCTGTGACCACAAATGCAAGTTTTTACAGACGAATCTCCAGCTAGCGTGGCCGTGACGAACTCTAGCTCAAGTCCCTTCACTGCCGTCAACATGACTTAAGAAATCGTAATGACACGATTGCAAATAAACCATACCCCCGGCCGGGATTGAACCCGCGGTCATAGAGTCTCAAAACTCCAGCCCGTCGCGCTAGCCACTAGACCAGCTAGCCACAATAAGATTCATCCAACTAGGTATATTTCTACACCATAGGAAAGTTAGCACAGGCACCTCTGTGACCACAAATGCATCTGTGGTCACAGAGGTGCCTGTGCTAACTTTCCTATGGTGTAGAAATATACCTAGTTGGATGAATCTTATTGTGGCTAGCTGGTCTAGTGGCTAGCGCGACGGGCTGGAGTTTTGAGACTCTATGACCGCGGGTTCAATCCCGGCCGGGGGTATGGTTTATTTGCAATCGTGTCATTACGATTTCTTAAGTCTCGTCATTAACAACATAAATAGGAAGGCCAATGTGGCAGCTTTAAGGAACGCAACAGCAACTATCCGGAACGCTATTTTTTTTTTTTAAGAAACGCCTAAACTGACAGAATCTGAAACGAAAAATAAGGGTTGTGATACCAGCCGCAATCCTCATCAAGAACGATATCAAGTGTAAGCACATTGAAAAGAACACGTACCTCATTCATATCGGAACATTATTCACGTACAGAGGTCAAGAGAATACCAGTGAGCTGGGTCTTTGCTAACATTACTTTAAATATAGTGCTTATCGCACCAATTCAGAGAGCCGTTCAGAGGCATCACAACTTTGGCTCAAAGTTCATGACTGGTTAGCTAATAGCCATGAATTTGTTCATCTTATGAAGAGTGAAGACGTCTGAATCCAGAGCAGCAATGTACAACCATCCCGGCTATTACTCCTCATCACTTCGGGGCAGGCAACATTGATCTCAACGTAAGCCCACTGCATGAAGTCATCACATTCCACTGAATGGAAGTAATAGCTGCAGTGACATCTGGAACTATTCGGCAAACCCCAGTGCCCAGATCTTTTGACAAATTATTTTTGACATTATTTAGTAGTGACTAATTACTGATCTACGATAATTTCCTAATCTCCGCTATGATGACACGGCACAAACTAGTTCTTCTCTTTAAAACTGGGTGGTCGATGCGCTCGTCAAAGTCATCCAGAGTAATTATTAATTACGTATCTACCCATGAGAGACATGAATGCTTGTGATCTAAGTTGTGTTCACGGAACTCTTTGATTTGTTTGTGCAGAAGCCTTAAGCCACCATACAGCACTTACTCTCACCTTTGATCAGCCCTTATGGCGGAAAACTATAATTACTACTGCAAATTATTTGACGATGAGTTACATATGCTTGTGCTTCGCTTAGTTTCCTCACCGAACGAGCTTCATTATTTGCTTCAGGCATATGGTTCTAGTATTATGTCGAAGGACTGGAGATGGTGTACGTTCCAAACACAGGAGAGAAGGGAAAGCGCTCGTGATCAGTGGCAAAGTTATGGCGAGAGAAATCGATTTCCATTTTCTTGTCGAAAATGACCTGGACACGGACCTCTTGGCACTGCTTTGCTTTCATGCTGCCTCTAGTTCCTTCACTCTATACCGTAGGTCATACAAAACAAAATATCCAGCAAGACGCAAAAAATCTGCAACACTCTTTTGGCTAAAGAGTGGTCTTAGTCCAGAGACGTGCAATTTGCTTCCATCTGAGCATGAAGTCTCTGGCTATGACACACTGTCATTCCTGACTGGCATTAGGAAAGGGGGTCGCTTTGATGAAATATAAGAACACTCATTTCAAGAAGCAGGAAGAAATATTCGGCCGAGCAGCATTAACGGTAGTTACTCCAGCTGTAGAAAATGCGCTTGTCTGCCATAGCAATCGAACCCTGGGCGAAGGACTGGACGCGATTTCGTGAGAAAGTCACTATCACCACATTCTCTGTGTAGGTTCAAACTCAACTACTAACAGCTGCAGCAGCCCCTATATCACAGCGCCAGTGTCATTTTTTATGCTCAGAACTGGATGGGTATGCTCTTGAATCCAGAAGATTATGGATGGACATTGGTCAGTGGTCGACTTAAAATACAAACAACAGATTTACCACCAGCTCCAAATGCTGTATGATACGACACTACATACTTGTAAAAAACATTATCTTCAGCGTTTAATGGGATGTACTGAGTGCATGGACAATATAAATGAATTGCAATATGTCATTTGCAGAACAAAGGGACGGTTTCCTTCTGAATAGCTGTGTTCAGTATCAAACGAAGTTATCTGTTGTTCGCTGTTAATATTAAAGCATTTGCAAAATATGTGGCATCATGCTATATTTATCTATGATACTGATAGGATATTTTATTAATCTGTGGTATGTTTGGTAGATTTCGACTAAGATAAATTACCTTCATTATTGTCAGGTTAGATGAAAACTAACTTACGTTTGGTGCAAAACTGAAAAATCTTACTCGATTGTCAATAAAAAAAATGTCTATACTTGACCAATTCGGCTTATGAGGCACGACATTTTATAAATATAAATATAAATATATATATATATATATATATATATATATATATATATATATATATATATATATATATATATATATATATATATATATATATGGACCACCATATAATTAAATCTTGATCAGCAACTTGTTTCTTATCTTTATTATTGTTAATATTAGGGCATTAATGTCCAGATAGGTACGATCTAGTTTTCTGCGTAAAGGAAGCAGAGGAAATCATTACGTTTCTCGTCACACACTTCCACGGGGATTATTGGCCTTATAAATTTAGGGTTTTAAAAATATTTACATGCTCGTCCTCCTTTAAGAATTATTGATGGAATCACTAACAATGAGCAAACACTGAGTTATAGACTGTGTCCAAGTTGCAGTATATTCATCGACAAACTTACCAGACCAAAGAAAGCGCACTAAGGAACTAAACCTAAAACGTAATAGAAATATGAGAACGTTTTTCTTTTACCTTCTAATGATAATGCTTGTCATCAAGCTTAAAAGCTTAACAATTTTAATGCCAGTGAAATTATTTTATAACAATATACAGCAAAGCAAAAACTCCCAAAATATCATTGGGGTGCAGTTATTTAGTTCTTTGCAAAAGTCACGATAAATTTTATAAAGGACAAACTGGAAAACGTCTGGAGACTACACTGGCACCACATTCATATGTTATGACAACTGGTCAGGAGTTCTTGGTATTGTTATTTTTATCTCTGAAATGCTGAGACCTGCTTATCTGTAATTCTGACGCGCAACATAATAAAGTAGGAGTCTCTAGTATCATGCACAATATGTCTTAAACTTTAGTTTTAAGTCAGACAATTTGATGATTAGAAGAAATCATATTTTAAAGGGATATAATATAATCCTTTTATAACTTTTGTGGTTACACACATTATACATAATATACGTATGTGTGTGTGTGTGTGTGTGTGTGTGTGTGTGTGTGTGTGTGTGTGTGTGTGTGTGTGTAATATAAAATTTACCACAGCAAGTTCCCTGGTGTTCACATTATCAAGCAGACTAAAATATGTGTGGTACATAGGAGTATAAATAAATACAAGATAGTGATTCAAGGTTAAGCCACTCTCCAAGCTGAGATTAATATATTGTCAAGGATTCGCGATGACGCAAATTATATGTGATAAAACACCTCAATTATGAAGACTGTCTTCCCAGTACGTCTAAGCTCGTTATGAGGAGCAACGTACTGGAAAAACAGCCTTTATAAGTGCAATGATTTTTCATAAGAACCGACCAATCACAGTCGAGTATATCGGAGACACTAAATTGCCACGGATGTTCCTTGGGTCCCGCTGGAAATTTATAATTCATGAATTTTTGTTTTTATTTTTGCCGAACGTGTCAACAAAATTTATGGACGTCTTTGAGGAACAGAGCCCACTGACAATATCATTCAGTATATTCAGCGCCATATTCACGAAAATAATGGAGCTGCCACACGTCGAGGTTAAAAAAAAAAAACAATTCCTTTGCTCGTAGGGAAAGATAAAACCTTCCATCGTATTCCTTCCTGTCATATAAAGAAAATTGAAGCAATTATTGAGACGAAAATTAATGATAAACGTCTCCCCTGGTTCCTGGTGTTGTCTCTCCTATCAATTTATTTTCCCGTGACAAGTTGCATGTATTTTTCTGTCAGAGTTGTGGGTTTCCTCTTGAGGCGGGATTGGTGCTGCTGACGTAAACAGATGTTACGCCTGTCCAAAGTTTTACCTGTCAAAAATGAACTCGCTCACTCATCTCTCTCTCTTACACACACACACATACACATTCTCTCTCATTCTCTACATCTCTTTTATTGAAAATTTATGTAAGGAAGAGTCCTTATTTCGCTCTGTTGTAAATTGTATAAATAGTTCTAATTTTCTCATGAAGAATTTATCTCAGGGTTCAGGAAATATCTGTAATTATGTATGAAAACTGTTCATTAATATAAGATATATTCAAACTGATACTGATCAGGATGTTTATAATTACATTAACAAGAACTTGATTTATTCGGTGCAGTATTCTCTGAGACGTTAACTAAACTGTCTAACATGTAGTTTAAACACATGCTTACATACAGTACTCCGGTGTGTGTGTGTGTGTGTGTGTGTGTGTGTGTGTGTGTGTGTGTGTGTGTGTGTGTGTGTGTGTGTGTGTGTTAGGTGCGCGTGTTTGTGTGTGTGTGTGTGTGTTAGGTGCGCGTGTTTGTGTGTGTGTGTGTGTGTGTGTGTGTGTGTGTTAGGTGCGCGTGTTTGTGTGTGTGTGTGTGTGTTAGGTGCGCGTGTTTGTGTGTGTGTGTGTGTTAGGTGCGCGTGTTTGTGTATGTGTGTGCGTGTGTAGGTCTGTATTGGTGCGTGCTGGCACCAATACAGATGTTTAGGCGTGCACCGCCTGAACATCTTGACAAATGTCAAGTTCTCTGTCAACAATCCGTCCATGGTACATGAGAAGTGGTGGTGGTTGTGATACATGGACCTCCAAATCCTCTACTGTTGAGAGAGAGAGAGAGAGAGAGAGAGAGAGAGAGAGAGAGAGAGAGAGAGAGAGAGAGAGAGAGAGAGAGAGAGAGAGAGAGAGAGAGAGAGACTCACGTATTAAGCACAAGGTAGAACCTCGAGAAAAACCCATTTTAATTTTAAGAGTTTTATGGATGTGAGGTGTCTGGAACCACAAGTGCATGTGTATGTGTGTGTGTGTTTATGTTTCGTATGTGTGCGTGTTTCGTATGTGTGTGTGTGTGTATACGTGTGTAGGTCTGTATTAGTGCGTGCTTGCATGTATGACTTGGTAATCTGGGACTATTCCCAGGTGCCCAGCTTGAAGATCTTGACAAATGCCAAGTTCTCCATCAACAATCCGTCCTTGGTACGTGAGAAGTGGTGGTGGTTGTGATGCATGGACCTCCAAGTCCTCTACTGTTGACGAGAGAGAGAGAGAGAGAGAGAGAGAGAGAGAGAGAGAGAGAGAGAGAGAGAGAGAGAGAGAGAGAGAGAGAGAGAGAGAGAGAGAGAGAGAAACTTTCACGTATTAAGCACAAGAGTGAACCCGAAAAAAAAAAACGAATTTTAATTTTAAGAGTATTATGGAAATGAGGTGTCTGGAACCAAGAGTGCATGTATGTGTATGTGTGTGTGTGTGTGTGTGTGTGTGTGTGTGTGTGTGTGTGTGTGTGTGTGTGTGTGAGAGAGTGTATAAGTAGCTGTCACAATCGTGAGATATAGTGTTCATGATGATATTTTTTTAGCAAACATGTAATAATATTAATATTTTAAAAAGTATCGAATGCTATTTAACCGATACCATAAAATGGCCGATACCCACCGGTACCGATACTTTGGCACATCACTTTTTATATATATATATATATATATATATATATATATATATATATATATATATATATATATATATATATATATATATATATATATATAATGCACACAAAGTGAATGACTGCTCATGGATAATCACAAATGTAGACAGAGGAGTGCACCAAGCTCGTGCGAGTCGCAAGTCTTACCCTGTACCAACCTGCCACAGTGGTCTTTAGTATTAAAGTCTTACAATACACATTGTGACGTGGCAGTTGCCATGAACTGTGATTATTTTTGAGACCTTGAACCGTATAGGTCACTAAGCTCTCGTACCAATCAAAACTGATTATATACATCACACACACAATAAGTATGAGAAAAATTAACTAACAATAAATGATACAAACAGCACCTGTCGAGGGATCTCTAGTAGCTTGTAAATAGTTGAATTATTTCTGCGCTATTAAATGGGGGTTATTAGTATATATAGTATATAGTATAGTATATATTGTATATAAAAAATGTATGAAGAATCGGAGATAATTAAGTTCAATCTACGTTGAGTATAACTTCAGGAGCCCTTTACCAGCACATGGTACCTCTTTAAATAGTTTCTTGCTCAGAAATTAAATCTCACACACATTTTTGTTCCTCTGTAAATGCAAGGATTGCCAGTTGTATGCGCAATGTTATTTTAGGTTTGGTAAGATTCGTCAGGAAACAGAACAAGTGTTTCTAGAGATGAGTTTTAGTCGATTCATGACCCGCCCCCTGGAGCTTCTGGTCATCTGACCGAGGCTTTCCACCGCTTTAAAAATGAGATATGATTTTGATAATATTTACGCTTGTCATTACATTGGACTTAACCTTCTGACGATTGTTTTAATATGGGATAGATAAACACTCTCAGGTAAAGAAAAGATACCTGAGGGTTGAGTGGGAAGTGGTGATAATAAAAGAATAGAGGGGATAAGAGGTAGGACTAATAAACGAAAGAAAAAATTGGAGCTAGCCTAGCAGCAAGGAATTGTGTAGCATCAGCTACATGCTGCACGCTCATCAGTTTATGACAGGTCGGGCCCTGGGAAATCATGGCTGGATGGGTGTGTCAGGCACCAAGACGACTGTGGACAAGGCACTTTATCCCGGTGTATAGAGACGAGACACATGACCATGTATATGGTTGTGGCGTGGCAAGTATGTGCAATGGTGTGTTGTAAGGCCAAGGAGAAACTGAGAACAATATGGTGTCTTTAAAAGTCCATCCTGCAAACGGCAAGATGATTGCCTTAGTTAACAGGATTAGGTGTACAGGGAGATAGGAGCTGGATTGTAAAGAGCTTGGAAGAGATTTAACGGGTTGCGAGCTCCTAATAGTGCCTTGAAATTAGAAGTCCATGAGTCGTGGTACGTCCCGAGTCTGTGGAACTGTCTGTTGTTGAGCGTCTTCGAGAAAGAGCAAAAAGGCACGATACTGTGACTCGAACAATACATACAAAAAAAAACACATAGGAGAAAAAACTTATTACGACGTTTCGGTCCTACTTGGACCATTAACTAGTCTTCCAGAAGACGATGGGAGCCGGAATGCCAGTCCTAATGTGGAGAGACTTGTTCATGGCGATGTCCTGCCACCTGACATTTAGCACCCGGGGCAACGCTCCGTTCTGAATTCACTGCAGCTTCAGGGCATGAGTCTTGGCAGTCAGTAAGATGAGCCGAATAAGAGCAGTAAAGATGTATACTTTTGTGATGGTGTGTATACCTTTGAGTTTTTACAGGTGATTGAGAGTAATAGATTAAATTAATTCACAGGAAAAGCCCCACGAGGGGTGAGAGAGAAGTGGGG
>NC_091373.1:14074631-14144631 GCF_038502225.1 Cherax quadricarinatus
TCCTTGACCGACCAGACCTAGACTTAGGAATGCCCATCATCCAAAGGGTTCGTAGGTAGATGGCCTACGATAGCCCAGGGCATTAGTCGCTAAGTCTTGCTCAGTCAAATATGTTCCCAGCCAGGAACAGATCAAAGCTGAAAACGATTCCTAATGATGAACAACAGACATATTCGATCAGTCAGCAGTAGTAGCACCAGCAGGCATTCAGCGAGCATAGTCCGGAGTTGAGAATTAGCAAAAAGTCAAAATCAGAGATAGAGGATTAGTTGCAGTTAACCGAAGATCAACTCGTGAAGATTCACCCAGGCATCAAGGTAGGTTAGCAGCACGGCACGGCCCACCTGGGGCCGCCCCGGGTCAGCTCACCGACAGTTGATGAAATGTGCAGAATTTCTTTAACACATGTTTTCCTCCTCCAGCCTACACGTGAAGATGCAATCAGCGACATTCCTGAGCAATGACAAATTATAGAACCAGGACGATAATAAACCGCATCCAGTTAGGGTCACAGCATTACGGTTGGCTTTAGCGTAGACAAACTTCACCCGCAACAGATCAACAGTTCCTGGATGAATGTATTGCGGAACTTGCAAAGGTAGTAATAAAAGACAGGCAGTTATCACCTGGCCTAATCTTTCAACATATCACTACAGTCCAGCCATTATGCCAGACAAGTGGGAAAATGGCAATGTGACACTATCACCTGGTCAGCAGCACAACTCCAGCTTAGAACCATGCATTGCCAATAAGCTCCACCATAGCGGAAAATCTTATGGAATCGACGACCAGCCGAGGTACCAAAATACCTGAAAAGCATAAATTAATCAACGAATTGCAGGTTTGCCAGCAAAAGGGCCGTTGCCTCACCAGAATTCGACAACTTTTTCAACTTACAAGAGTGAGAGGTACATGGTACGAATATGACAGGTACTTAAGGATCGCAAGGTAAGCTTCTGATTAGGGTCCGATCGCACACAGCCGACATTGAGGCCACAGGGCGGAATGGAGAGATTGCATGGCCGGGACAATAGTACCGACAGAGGCAGCAGTTAGTCGATAATGGGGAGAGAGGGAGGGGAGTAACATGAGCTGGCACTCACAGTCATACTTCTGCCGTTGCACAATCTATGCCAACAAGACAGCGAAGGGCAGAAGACATCGGCAAGCTTCTGCCACTTATCAACCAAAATAGGTCCGTCGAATTCAGTTCGATGAGATTTCATTCATATCCAGGAAAGACTTTGGAACTAGACAGATGTCAGGCAGAAGGGTGGCAGATGGCTGATCATAGGGACACACCAATGGTTCCACAGACAACCAACCATCGATCACAATATTGGTCCACACGCAGATTTACCAGGACCAGCATAGTATAGTACCTGAAAACTCAAGTTATAACAAGTGCATAAGCTGCTTCGCAATAAAAGCTTAACCAGAGTCTTTTGGCTTCATTATCAAGCAGCAGCTAAATCACAGGAAGTTCTTCAGGTTGTCTCAACAATTTCACAGCTAACTCGTTAGCCTTCATTTAGATTATGCTTAATTAAAGCTTGTCGTACGAATGGAACGAGCATAATTTTCTGAAAATGCAAGGATGATGATCAGTGCATGATTAAAGCTTATCAGAAACCTTCCCCATGAGATAGACAGCAAACCTTCCTGAAACCAGCACTTCTTCAGTTATCACGGAACCAGGGATATGATCCGAGGTTTATAATGTGGGAAGACAAAGAACAAGAGGATGTAAATATGTGCCTGAAAATATCTAGCCTAGAAATAGACTTGAGCATGTTTTAAGTTGAAAATTCAGATACCACAGGAGGGATAGAAGTACCTGGTGCAGGTCAATGAGTTAGATGATGGAAGGAAACTCAACAAACTGGTCCAACAGAGGCCAATGAACACAGTAGCTTGTAAAATTAGGTTGACAGTCACAGAGCAGGACCGTGGGCGGGCGTGAGCCAGACGAGAAGCTTAGTTGAATAGGCCAAGGCCGGTTGTTGCAGTCCCTTCCTTGTCAATCGTGACCCGACTCCCGATTCCAGGCTTGGGCGGGCATTGGCTTGCCGGTAGACACTTCAGCCTTGCATGCCAGTAGGTTTTTCCTGGCAGCGTTCCTTCGTTCGCCCATAAGCAAACACAAGAACATAAGAACGGAAGGAACACCTGCAGAAGGCCTACTGGCCCATGCGCGAGGCAGGTGGTCCAAGTCTCACTGGCTTTAAGGGTCCAATGCACTCCCAACCTAGTCCAGGTCAGGTCACACTTGACTTAAGGAGGAACACGGCAAATCCCGAATCCCGTTCCAAGTTAGCACACAAGCCTATCAGGTCCAACTCACACCCACCCACATCTACTCATGTATTTATCCAACTCATTTTTAAAGCCACACAACGTCTTCTGGCCTCTATAACGGTTACTTCTTGGGAGTTTGTTCCACTCATCCAACAACTATTACTTAACAAACCAGTACTTTCCTATATCCTCCTGAATCCTGAATTTTTCCAACTTAAAACCATTAAGCTGAAGGGAGTCCTTGTCCCTAGGGCTAGATATTTTCAGCACAACTTATTTACATCCCCTTTATTTATTCCCTGTCTTCCACTTTATAAACCTCAATCACATCCCCCTAATTCTAATACGTCCTTTCTAGAGAGTGCAGTTTCAGGTTCCCTTAGTCTATCCCCTCACAGGGAAGGTTTCTGATACATGGGATCATCTGTCATCCCTCCTTTGTACATTTTCCAGAGAATTTAATATCCATTCTGTAATACGGTGACCTGAAAACTGTGCAGCATAATCTAAAATGAGGCCCTAACCAAGGATGTATAGAGTTGAAGAACAACCCTGAGGACTCTATTATTTATGCTTTCTGGATATGAAGCCAAGGATTTCGATTATTTTATTGCGAACACTTATGCACTGTTGTCTTGGTTTCAGATTGACTTGCTAACCAGAACCTCAAATCTTTTCTGCAATCCGTAAATATTAAGATCTACATTATTTAGCTTTATATGTGGCATGGTTATTCGTCCTTGACCAACATTTAGAAACTTTGCATTTGGTTCTATATTAAACCTGCATCTGCCACTTCTCCGACCACTGCATCAGTTCATTCTAAATCTTCCTGGAGTGCTCGAATGTCCTCGTCGTAGGAATGAATTCGACGGCCTATTTTGCGGTGTCATCGGCAAACTTGCCGATGTCGCCTTTATGCCCCTCCCCCATCTATGTCCGTTTATGCAGATTGAGCAATTCAGCAGGGGCCCAACACTGACCCCCTGTGGAACACCGCTCGAGACGTTTCCTCCCTATACTCCTGATTTCTCCTCCCATTTATGCAAACTCTCTGCCTGCCTATTTGTCAACCATGCCTCTATCCAGGAAAAATTTCTCCTCCTATTCCTGTATGTGCTTTAATTTTTCTCAATAGTCTTCTGGGATGGGACCACCCTGTCAAAGCCTTACTGGAAGTCCTATATACACAACTATCATATCTCATTACCTATGATCTACCTCCTCCTCAAATACCTTAGTGAAAAAAGTTAATAAATCTTGTAAGGCAGTGGGAACGCCCCTTTGCAAAACCATGCTGAGATTCGTTGATTAATTTATGCTTTTCAAGGCTGATACTATGAACTGCCTCGGACAATTATTGATTCCCATAAATTTTTCCTACTCATGGAGGTTAGGGCGGCTTATTGGTCTATAGTTCGAAGCTAATGGACCTGTCAACCTTGTTTTGAAAATAGGTATCACATTTGCCATTTTCCACTTATCTGGCACCATGCCAGTTTGTAGTGATATGTTGAAAAGTACTTAGCCAAAGGTGGTGCTAAGCTCCTTTACATTCCTTTGTGAACCCCTGCATACAGTTCATCAGGGCCTGGGGATTTGCTAGGTTTTCAATTTTATCTATTTTGCCTCAAGGGATTCTATGTCACTTGAGACCCTAATAGTGCACAGTTTATTATCGTCCTGTTCTTACATAATTTATCATTACTGGAATATCGCTGGTATCCTCCTGTAAAAAACTGGAGAGGAAGTATGTGTTAAAAATTCTTACCACATTTCCTTATCAACTGTCAGTGAGAGCTGACCTGAGGAACTTTTTGAGTGGGGCCTATCTTTGTCCCTGATCTTACTTCTGCATATACCTGAAAGAATCCTTGGGTTTTAGGGTTAGTCTTCGATTCTCTTGCAACTTTAACCTCATAATTCCCTTATTTGCTTTTCTAATTTCCCTTTATTTCTCTCCTAACTTGAATTGTCATATCGATTTCTTAATTGCCCCTCCTTCCTCCCGATTTTGATGCCTATATATGCTCCTCTCTTTTGAACCAATCAGATATTTTAATCTATTGTTCATCCATTTAGGATCATTTTTGCTTTGATCTGATTTCCTATTTGGGAAACATACAATTTGACTGGAGCAGCCAGGAAACTATGCCCTGAAAGCATCATATCGGCAACCATCACCTCACCCCTACCTGACCCCCTAGTCAGGCTGGTTCCAGTTCCAGTCCTGGCCCACCTCCAAGTAATTTTTTCCAGGTCCTATGAAATCAGCCAGCTGAAAGTCAGGGACGGAGACTTGACTTGCCATTATTAGGGAATCTCCATGATATGTTAAAACCTGGAGTGGATTTGGTGATCACTCTCCCCAAGCTCATCATTAACATTAACCTGCAAGATTATTAATTAGTAGTTTCCCTCACTGGCAAGAACCAAGTCAAGGAGGTTATTTCCTTAGTTGGCTCTGTCACAAACTGTTTTAAAAAACAATCCTGGATCGTATCAAGAAAGTCACCTTGACTCTAAATTTCCTGCCTGTCAAATTGCTCCAGTCAATCTGTCTATAGTTGAAATCTCCCATTAGCACAACATTTTCGCATGTAGATGCCTTTACGAATTTCCTGTCCCATAGTAAGTTTACTGCACTCCCTATCAAGATTTGGGGGCCCTGTAAATCACACCCAAAATTAGTTTTTCCTAGGCCTCGAGTAAGCTGCAACCACAGATCCTAGTGGCCGTGGGACGCTTCCTAATTTAATATCTTGTCTAACACAACAATTCTAAATTGTCTCTGACATTAACATCGCTACTCCACCATACCTTTCCTGTTGACCCTACAGCGGAATAATTTATAGCCTTGCATGTGAGCATTCAGAGGGCATCTCTTATCTTTCAGATTGAGCCAGGTCTCCCTGTTATAGCAATAATATCTATGTTTCCGCACTTGCAATTAATTCTAGCTCATCTATCGATTTCTTAACACCCTCCCAAGCTATTAGTATAGTAAACCTTAAGGGAGCTAGTCCCCTTGCTGCCCTCCCTGCTGTCCCCCTTTGTTTGCTGAATCCTGTTCCTTAATTGTCTCATCTCTATATAACTTCAATTATGACCCCCTTATGTTCTAGTAATAATGGTATTAGTAACAATGGTCATAGTAATAATAAATGCAAGAGAAGTAGTAACTGTATTTGTAGGAGTGCAAAAGTAATAAGTTAGCAGTCACTGCTGCTGTGGTCTACCACAATGTCGCCACAACTGAGTCATCTCATGACAGAGACTCGTGTCAGGGGAATTTCCTTGACGAATAAAGCAATAAAACTAATCTTACCGAGTGTTTATACACTCGTCTAAATATGAGTGTATAATCACAAAAAAAAAAAGCTCAATATTTCTCTCAATTTTTTTCTGTGGATTTTTTTATATTAGTTGTTTACACACAAATTATATATATATATATATATATATATATATATATATATATATATATATATATATAATGTCGTGCCGAATAGGTAAAACTTGTGATTTTGGCTTAAATAGCAACGCTCTTCTTACCGAATAAGCAATCGAAAATTTGTGTATGCAATAATTTCGCAAAAATCATTCTGAACTTAATGAAAAAAAATATATTTCATTGTGTGTTTATTATTAATTATTGTAAACTTATCTTAAAATATATTTAGTTCTTGTTAATTGACCAGTTTTACCTATTCGGCACGATATATATATATATATATATATATATATATATATATATATATATATATATATATATATATATATATATATATATATATGTATAATGTGTGTGTGTGTGTGTGTGTGTGTGTGTGTGTGTGTGTAGGACGAAGAGTATATCTAGGGCGGTCTATAGGGGACTTTTACACAGTTCTTGATAAACCCGAAGGGGTCATACAGCGCCTGCGGAGCAGAAGGCAATGAGACTTGATAAAAAAAAAATAAGGGTAGCTCCAGTAAGACGGATTAAGAGCTCTTCAACAGTACCAAAGCACCACCTTGAAGGGAGAGGAAAGAATGATGCGAGATGGGAATGTCGTCCAGGTGGCGGACATTAGACTGGACAGGTGGACAGGCAAATGTTTTTTTTTTTTTCTCTGGGAAATGGGGAAGGGGGTAGGAAACTAGAGGCCACACCCACTTTACTGCAGCTCCTACCACCCCTTCCCCTTCTTCTCCTCCTCCTTCCCTTCTTCCTCCTTCCCTCCCCCCCACATCGACGCCTTTCCCTGGCCCTCATGTCCCGAACCTTGATATGACTTCTCTTTTTCACACCTCTCCTACTTTCATTTCTAATTACAGGTGCTCATACACCTGTCATTTGCCTGCCATCACCTTTCGAGAGAAAATGACAATATGCGTTCATAAAACACGCACAAACTTTTGCTAAAAATTCTTTAAGATTTTTTTGTTAATTCTATTTTCAATAATTCTAATTTTAATTTAATAATAATAATAATAATAATAATAATAATTTATTGCAATACTAGCAACAAAAATATGATACAAATATTTATTACAATATTAACAATAATAATATAACAAACAGGAAATATCATTTTTGCTGCAAAAAATATATTAAAGAAATGTAATCAATATTAACTGACTAAATGAGCTGTGTTTACATTACGTTTAATAAACAGAAATCATGATTATCATCACCATCATGGGGTGAGGAAGCACCCCATGATGGTATGACCTGCAGGGGAATGGAAGCCAATAGTGATGCAAGGAATGAGTGGTTAGATCCAGTCCTTTGGATCAATATTCATTACCTAGTATAATGACATCCCACAGAAGTCTGAGTATCAGAAAAACCGAAAGTTGAAATATCAGATATGTTGAGAATCACACGGAGACAGATCTGAAGCAATAGGTTGTCTATATTCCTCTAACTGAGGTCCTCTTCAGATAAGAACATAAGAAAGGAGGAACACTGCAGCAGGCCTGTTGGCCCATACTAGGCAGGTCCTTTACAATTCATCCCACTAACAAAACATTTGCCCAACCCAATTTTCAATGTTACCCAAGAAATAAGCTCTGATGTGCAAGTCCCACTCAAACCCAACCCCTCCCACTCATGTACTTATCCAACCTAAATTTGAAACTGCCCAAAGTCCTAGCCTCAATAACCCAACTAGGTAGACTGTTCCACTCATCAACTACCCTATTTCCAAACCAATACTTTCCTATGTTCTTTCTAAATCTAAACTTGTCTAATTTAAATCCATTACTGCGGGTTCTCTCTTGGAGAGACATCCTCAAGACCTTATTAATATCCCCTTTATTAATACCTATCTTCAACTTATACACTTCGATCATGTCTCCCCTCATTCTTCGTCTAACAAGTGAATGTAATTTAAGAGTCTTCAATCTTTCTTCATAAGGAAGATTTCTAATGCTATGTATTAATTTAGCCATTCTACGCTGAATGTTTTCTAACGAATTTATGTCCATTCTGTAATATGGAGACCAGAATTGAGCTGCATAATCTAGGTGAGGCCTTACTAATAATGTATAAAGCTGCAGTATGACCTCTGGACTTCTGTTGCTTACACTTCTTGATATAAATCCCAGTAATCTATTTGCCTTATTACGTACGCTTAGGCATTGCTGTCTTGGTTTAAGGTTGCTGCTCACCATAACCCCCAAGTCCTTTTCGCAATCTGTATGGCTAAGTTCTACATCATTTAACTTATAAGTACTAGGATTATGGACACTCCCGAGCTTCAGAACCTTGCATTTATCTACATTGAACTGCATCTGCCACTTTTCTGACCATGAATAGAGTTTGTTTAAATCCTCCTGAAGTTCCCTAACGTCTACGTTTGTGTCATCGGCGAATTTGCTCATATCACTAGTAATTCCCTCATCAAGATCATTGATATATATTATAAACAACAACGGGCCCAAGACTGATCCCTGTGGAACGCCACTTGTTACAGACCCTCACTCGGATTTAACCCCATTTATGGACACTCTCTGCTTCCTGTCTGTGAGCCATGACTCGATCCACGAGAGCACTTTTCTCCCAATGCCATGAGCTGCCACTGTCTTTAACAGTCTTTGGTGCGGAACTCTATCAAAAGCCTTACTAAAATCTAAGTAAATAATATCAAATTCTTTATCGTGGTCAACAGCCTCAAAAGCTTTGCTGAAGAAAGTTAATAAATTAGTTAGACAAGACCGGCCTCTTGTGAATCCAAGCTGAATATCATTAATCAAGCTATGCTTATCCAGATGGCTTCTTATAATGTCAGCTATAATTGACTCTAGTAATTAGATTTTTTTTTATTTTTTTGAAGGCCAAAATGCATTATATTTTCAGTAATCCATGGTGCTTCACTCTCAGGTGACACCCGTATCATACTAGTACCATGCCCCATCACCCCACACCTCTACCATGCCCACCGCCCCAGACCTCTACCATGCCCCAGACCTCTACCATGCCCCAGACCTCTACCATGCCCCATCACCCCACACCTCTACCATGCCCCACCACCATATACCTCTATCACGCTCCACTTCATATCTCTATCATTCCCCACCACTTCATGCTTCTATCATGCCCCACTGCCTAATACTTCTATTATGCCCTACCACCCCACAATTCCATCACGCCCCACTACCCCACAGTTCCATCATGCCCCACCACCCCACAATTTCATTATGCTCCACCACCCCACAATTCCATCATGCCTTACCACCCGAAAATTCTATCATGCCCTAAGTACCCCACTCTTCTATCATATTCAACCACACCACACCATCCCACGATTCCATCATGCCCTACTTGACCGCACTTCCATGATGCCCCACTTCACGACACATCCTTCATACCACACAACACAAAACCCACTTCTCGAATGATGAGTGTGTTGACTTTGTGAAGATCATCGAACACTCCGCACCTCTGGCAGAAATTACCTATTTGTGGTTATAATGTCTGAATAATTTACACTGAAGACTGCTGCTAGGTGGGCAGGTGTTGCTACTAGGTGGGCAGGTGGTGCTGCTAGGTGGGCATGTGGTGCTGCTAGGTGGGCATGTGGTGGTGCTACTAGGTGGGCATGTGGTGGTGGTGCTAGGTGGGCATGTGGTGGTGGTGCTAGGTGGGCATGTGGTGGTGGTGCTAGGTGGGCATGTGGTGGTGCTGCTAGGTGGGCATGTGGTGGTGCTGCAAGGTGGGCATGTGGTGGTGCTGCTAGGTGGGCATGTCATGGTGCTGCTAGGTGGGCATGTCCTGGTGCTGCTAGATGGACATGTCGTGGTGCTGCTAGGTGGGCAGGTGGTGGTGCTGCTAGGTTGGTAGGTGGTGTGCTAGGTTGGCAGGTGGTGGTGCTGCTAGGTTGGCAGGTGGTGGTGCTGCTAGGTTGGCAGGCGTTTCTAAGTGAACAGGTGCTGCTGCTAAGTGGACAGGTGCTGCTGCTAAGTGGACATGTACTGCTAAGTGGACAGGTGCTGCTGCTAAGTGGACAGGTGCTGCTGCTAAGTGGACAGGTGCTGCTGCTAGGTGGGCAGGTGCTGCTGCTAGATGACCGTGGGCCGCTTGATCGGAATTCGATCATGAATCCTCACAGCTGTGAGACGAATAGTCTCACCGGTGAGTGTGTATTGACGAGGAGAGAGGGGTATCAAATAAGGAGAGGGAAAGGAGGAGGAACGATGTCTGGACAGTGGCTCCACGTATTAGCTACACCATGATCATTAAAACTGTATATCACCTGTTTATCACCAGTCAAGAATACTTTAATTCCTAAAACAGAGATTAAAGAAAACTCTTCGCGCGAGCGTGGGTGTGTGTGTGTGTGTGTATATATATATATATATATATATATATATATATATATATATATATATATATATATATATATATATATATATATATATATATATATATATATATATATATATATATATATATATATACACACACACACACACACACACACACACACACACGAGTGGTATTGATCAATACCATTCGTTGTGGTCACAATAATATAAAATACTGCTCGTTGTATTAGTACACCAAACAGGGACTAGGATGAAATTAGACTAGAGTCATCCACACCATCGTGTGTCCTTGGGTAGCGAGTACAACATTAGGTTCCACTGGTTAAGGATTGTATGGTCCAGTGGATTAAGGCGTCATGAGTTTTCGCCCACCATGAGGCAGGCCAAAGCAGCATGGGTTCGAGTCCTTGGCTAGTTGCAGTGTTGTTATTGATGTACATGTATGTGTGTGTGGGAGAGAGAGAGAGAGAGACACACACACACACAGGCATACATATTTTATTTATTAACACGTAAGCCGTTTCCCACCAAGGCAGGGTGGCCCGAAAAACAAAAGCTTTCATCATTCACTCCATCACTGTCTTGCTAGAAGCGCGCTTACACGACAGTTATAAAAGTACAACATTAACTACACCATTAACCCCTTTAAGACGGCCATCTTCAAACGTTAGGTAGACGATAAATTATGCACACAATTCCCCAGATCAGCAGAGTTTAGCCAATTTCAACAAATTATGTATTTTTTTTTACTTCAAATGAAGCATATTTAGCAATTCACCAAAAATGATAATACTATGTCTATATCGTAGTATTTTATACTGCAAGGTAGAAGTTTTCAAAATGGCAGTGTTGGCCTGTAGGCCTGATATATTCGATGTATTTCAGTAGCTGAACTATCCAAGAGAAGTATCGCCGTATCCTATAACCAGTGGTTAGGTTAGATCAGGTTCGTCAGGAAACAGGACAAGTGTTTCCTGACCCGGGTCTTAGATGATTACCCGCCGTTGGAGCTTTGGTCATCTGACCGAGGCCTTCCGCTGGCTTACCGGTCCACCCCTTTAAAATATATGGTCATAGAACCATGACTTTTAGTGGTGTACCTAACGTATGGCAGGTGTAGCACGTGCCCTGGGCGCCGCTTGAAGTGGGGCGCATCACAGACCAATTTACATCAGTGAAAGCAAGGAAGGTGCAGTTGTAATTTTCATGTAGAGCCATAATTTGCTAATTAAAAGATTAAGAAGCTTGATTTGTATTTTTGAAATGATTTGATGGTAAATTTATCTTATTAAAAATGGGTGTCAGACGTTTGAAGAGGCGCAATTTCAGTGCTTGCCGTAGGCGTTATTTTCCGTAGATATGGTCCTGCCTATAACCCCAACTTCTATACCTCCTTGCATGCAGCAGTTGTCCCTCAAAACATACAAGAGGTTCACTTCGAGAGACCCAGCAGCCATAGCTCAACCCTCTCAAGAATTCAAGATGGACAACAACAGTTTTAAGACGTTCAAGAACTCAATACACTCAGGTCTAGCAAATGCATCTTAATATCGCCACTAGACTAAGAATATTTAGATTAACACCTTCAAGAAGCAGAAGAGCTGGAGCTCAACCAAATCTATCTTAAAAGATAAATCTAATAAAACTAAGAGTAGGGTAGATCTAGTTTTACTCCATATTGCAAGAGTTGGATGTTCAGTTTTTTTCTTAAATAAAATAGGTAAATCTTAAATAAAATAGGTACACCGCCCAATAACTTTCCGAACTTTACTCCCGGTGAGATACACACGAGTTCGAATATTGAAGGCGATCAGGAGATGAATTCTCAAGTTATTGCACACAACCCTCATGGGGAACAAATTCCAATAGAGACTATAGGTATTAGTGGTATAAAAACCGATAAGGAAAAAATAGATACAAATGTAGCATAATGTAATCCTTTATTGACCAATAAAGGATTGCATCATACTGCAATTGTCTATTTTCTAAGGACTATAGTCATCACCTTTCAATTGATACCAACTAGTCGCTTCCCCAGAAAAAAAAAAGATCTAATTTATTGCTTAGCTTTAGTTTTGAATTGATTACAGTAATACTCTTACTGATACTGGCATTTTTTTAATTTAAATAAAATTACTTCAATTTCCATGAGATAGTTTCTCTCTTAAATAGAATTTACATAACTCCGGTTCAGGAGATGAAGAGCTAGCAGCATCCAGTCTATCTTTACCTGACACATGAACGATATATAATTTGTACTACATAAGAACAGTATGAGTACCATGGAACTACCTAGAGGTATCTCACTTACCTGGAGTTTACCTGGAGAGAGTTCCGGGGGTCAACGCCCCCGCGGCCCGGTCTGTGACCAGGCCTCCTGGTGGATCAGAGCCTGATCAAACAGGCTGTTACTGCTGGCTGCACGCAATCCAACGTACGAGCCACAGCCCGGCTGGTCAGGTACCGACTTTAGGTGCTTGTCCAGTGCCAGCTTGAAGACTGCCAGGGGTTTATTGATAATCCCCCTTATGTATGCTGAGAGGCAGTTGAACAGTCTCGGGCCCCTGGCACTTATTGTATTGTTCTTAACGTGCTAGTGACACCCCTGCTTTTCATTGGGGGGATGTTGTATCGTCTGCCAAGTCTTTTGCTTTCGTTGTGAATGATTTTCGTGTGCAAGTTCGGTACTAGTCCCTTTAGGATTTTCCAGGTGAATATAATCATGTATCTCTCCCGCCTGCGTTCCAGGGAATACAGGTTCAGGAACTTCAAGCGCTCCCAGTAGTTGAGGTGTTTTATCTCCGTTATTCGCGCCGTGAAGGTTCTCTGTACATTTTCTAGGTCAGCAATTTCACCTGCCTTAAAAGGTGCTGTTAGTGTGCAGCAATATTCCAGCCTAGATAGAACAAGCGACCTGAAGAGTGTCATCATGGGCTTGGCATCCCTAGTTTTGAAGGTTCTCATTATCCATCCTGTCATTTTTCTAGCAGCTGCGATTGATACAATGTTATGGTCCTTGAAGGTGAGATCCTCCGACATGATCACTCCCAGGTCTTTGACGTTGGTTTTTCGCTCTATTTTGTGGCCGGAATTTGTTTTGTACTCTGATGAAGTTTTAATTTCCTCGTGTTTACCATATCGGAGTAACTGAAATTTCTCATCATCTGAGTCTTATTCGGTTGTATTTCCTTGATTTCTACCTATCCAACTAAGACTAACACATCTGTGAATCACACTATTAATACCTGCCTTTTGTATTTAATATTAAAGTTAATTGTGTCAAATATATAATTAAAAGTGAGAAGGCGGCACAAGGAGTCGTAAAGCGAGAGAGAAAAGCCACAGAAGTTAGCAAATATCAACAAACGTCGGGAGATATCAGCAAGCAAAACAGCAGACGTCAGCAAATGTGAGCAAGGCGTTAAATAAGCACTTTAAGTGTCCCTCTCTCCACCTCGCGCCTCTGCTCCCATTCACAAGTCCCTCCTGTCTATACTTGTGACCTCATCCACCCATGATAGAAAATGTGAGGGTGAATTATAGCTACTTATTTTCATTGTTATTACTACTACTACTACTAAAGGACCCCAATGGGAATAAGTCACTTTCACTTATTTGGGGGGGGGGAGGTATCCTAGTAATTTACAGTGTATGATAAATGTACTTATCTGTACCTGTGCCTAAATAAACTTAACGTCAATAACAACAAAAGTAACACTACTAGTAAATGCCGGAGTTCATAAAACTTTTAAGTCGATGAAGCAGCGAAACATATACACAGATATGTATATTTTTATCTCGGTGTGTATACACAGAGTTTGCTTTAATTCCTGCTTTTAGGAATTAAATAATTTGTTAGTTTAAGGTGAATTGCAGCCTGAATGACCCACGTGGAGTCTATAGGTTTTCATACGAACAGACTGTTAGCAGTAGCAACAGCAACAGCAGCAACAGCAACAGCAACAGCAGTAGCAGCAGCAACAGCAGCAGCACAGTATAGGTGCGTAGTTATAATTGTAGTGTATCATAGTAGTACATAAAGTATAGTGCAAACTAGCATGAAAATTTTAAATGGATGATGGGGATTAATAGAAGCAGACTAGTTGTAGTAATTCCTACCACATATTCTCTCTCTCTCTCTCTCTTTTTTTTTTTTTTTGTTTTTTTTTTTTTTTACACAGGGTTTGACAAGGTTAAGGATCCCTAGCTTTATTGACAGCTATATTACAGGTTAAGGATTCCTAACTTTATTGGCAAGCTAAGAGCTGTTACCTACATCAGCTCATTTGAAAGCATTTTTATTGTTATGAGACATACAAGTACGGGACAGGATGAAGTTGGAGCCATCTGTGGGCCAGCATTTTCATTTGATCAACTGACGTTATCTCGTTGACATCATTATGCTGTACGAATGTGTTCCATACTCGAGTCATCCTGGGTATGTATGATCTCAGATGGAGTGATGTTCTGGAGAAGGGTACAGCCAGAGTGAAGTTGCTGCTTTCTGCCCGTCTTGTGGCATAAAAGCTTGTTTCACGCTGTCCTCGAAGTGGATCCAAGTGTGGTATTTTGACAATATTGGCCTCTCTCTCTCTCTCTCTCTCTCTCTCTCTCTCTCTCTCTCTCTCTCTCTCTCTCTCTCTCTCTCCCTCCTTCTCTCTCTCTCTCTCTCTCCCTCCCTCCTTCTCTCTCTCCCTCCCTCTCTCTCTCTCTCTCTCTCCCTCTCTCTCTCTCTTTCTCTGGAGGACTGGTCTGAGACTGGGCGGCAGGGGCGATGATCCCCAAGATCATCACCAGGAAGAAATCCTCCTCTTCCTACCCTTACCAGCCTTGTTTGCCCCTCTCACCTTTCCTTCCTCCCTCTCTCACCCTCTTTTTCTCGTTCTCTCAACCCGTTCTCCGTCTATTCCCGTTCTCTTCCCTCTCGCTGTTGCGGGTGTCAGATTAAAGCTGCCAAGCACTTGTCTTGTGGTGCAGCCAGAGGAAGCACCAACAACCCACAATTCGTGGTTGGCTCGGCCCGCTTACCGCACACCACGAAGCTGCAAAGATCTCCGCAGTCTTTATTAAGCAAACCAATCAAATTGTAAGCTCAAATAAGGTTGCCAGCCGCGATTCAAGACCTGGAATTAATCTACCAATCATTTTCCAGCATGTATAAAGCCAGTCAATTACATTTGAGGTAGGAGGGGAGGGCAAGGGAGGGGAGGTAAGGGAAGGGAAGGTGAAGTGGGAGAGATGTTTGAGATTTGCAAGTTAGGATAGTCGGCACACCAAGGTGCCTTGCCTACACTTCGGTAATTATTTAACTTGGGTTTTAAGTAAGCGAGGGGAAAACGTGTCGTATAAATTCCCAGTATAAATTCTTAGGATAAATTCACAGTATAAATTCCTCTGATTTATAAGTCACGATGATTTTTTCCCCGTTTATTCCGCTTTAAAATTTTAGTCATTTAATTTTCTTCCGAAACTCTTCCTTCGGAGCTTCGAGGAACTAGTACAGCAATTCACCCCCTGCTATTCATATATTTTTATTTTTTTCACACTTAATAACAATGCAAAGACAAATTTCGGTCCCTCTCAAAAAATTCAGAGAAAAAACACCACCCTGTTTGAATTTTTTTTATTTCTCACTTAAAACAAGAGTATAAACAGCCGAAGACCCTCTCCCACGCCCGCCTCCACCTCACGTATTGACTTTTCAAATACGAGTCTTTTGATCACGCATGAATTATCAAATATGCTCACGTTTTCTGAGGGTTTTCAATATTGCGCGACTTAATTAGGGAGATTGGGACTGAGGTGTGAAAAGGGGTTTGGAGTGGGGTAATCTATCCAAAAGCTTAAAGCTCTAGCCGACTGTTAATACATTATGAGGAACACTTGACGCAGACCCTCGATCCACGCAGCGAACTTACGAAATGGAATTGTATACAAAGTCGAGAAAATGAGAGGACTTCTTTGTGCACTGAGGGCGGTCGAGGACTTCGTTTTTATTTCTTTTTCTTGAATTTTTAAATCTATCTTCAATTCCTTCACTCTTTATGATAGCTATATGTTGTTTTTCTCTGCAATTATACTTTTCATTATCTTTTTCTATGTTTTGGCCTAACGTATTCCTTCCTAGTATGAATTTATATAATATAGAGAATAGGAGTACACGAGAAACAGGTGATATGCAATATAAACACAAAATAGTAATATTCCAAGTGCTTTCGTGATCTCTCACGTTATCAAAGAATAGAAAAATAATAAAGCAATTGACATAAGAACATAGGAATGAAGGAACACTGCAGTAGGCCTACTGGCCCAAACTAAGCAAGTCTTTCTCTAAATCAACCACTCCCACCCATCCAGCCTTTTCTCAAATCTTCCCAAGAATTAGCTTCATTATCTCAGGTTTTAATCAAACCCAGCCCTTCTGACTCGTATATTTGTCCACTCACAAGTACAGTCAGTGGTGTGTTTGTTACCTCAGTGAACGTGCAGCAGTAGAAGTATTACAATATATCTAAACATATTAGCCAAGAGTGACATGTCAAATAAAGGTATTCTCGAGCTTTTAGTCAGGTTATCTGTTTGTTAACATAGCTTATAATTCTCACAATTTTAGGTAATATAAATCTAGTTCACCAGATTCAGATTCATGTAAATGGTAGGGGACATCTCTGACAGTAAATGTAAGGTGACAGCTGTGACTATACATGTGGGGTGACATTTGCAACTGTACCTGTGAGGTGATATATCTGCTATAAAAGGCACGTGTTGAGTCATAAGTTTTATTTCGTAAAAATGTGAGCGATCAGGAGAAACACTTTGGTTATTGCTACTTTTCACTGTGGTTATATTGTGTTGTATGAATATGTATGTTTATATATATCTATATATATATATATATATATATATATATATATATATATATATATATATATATATATATATATATATATATGTCGTGCCGAATAGGCAGAACTTGCCATCTTGGCTTAAATAGCAACGCTCATCTTGCCATACAGGACAAGTGAAAATTTGTGTATGCAATAATTTCGCCAAAATCATTCTGAACCTAACGAAAAAAATATATTTCACTGTGTTTGTTTAGTATTAAATTACTGTAAACAAATCTAAAATATATTTAGTTGGGTTAGGCTATAATAAATTGCTCTTGTTATAATAAGGTTAGGTAAGTTTTCTAAGATTCTTTTGGTGCAAAATTAAAAATATTTGCAGTATTGATAATGAAAAAAATTTATCTTTAAACTTATAAGAGAAAATTTTAGAAAGGACTTAATTTTAAGTGAGTTCTTGCTAACTGACCAGTTTTACATATTCGGCACGACATGGGTAGGCTCCAGGATGTACATGTTTATAGAGGGGCAACTGATATATCGGATCATTATTTAGTTGTAGCTACAGTTAGAGTAAGAGGTAGATGGGAAAAGAGGAAGGTGGCAACAACAAGTAAGAGGGAGGTGAAAGTGTATAAACTAAGGGAGGAGGAAGTTCGGGTGAGATATAAGCGACTATTGGCAGAAAGGTGGGCTAGTGCAAAGATGAGTAGTGGGGGGGTTGAAGAGGGTTGGAATAGTTTTAAAAATGCAGTATTAGAATGTGGGGCAGAAGTTTGTGGTTATAGGAGGGTGGGGGCAGGAGGAAAGAGGAGTGATTGGTGGAATGATGAAGTAAAGGGTGTGATAAAAGAGAAAAAGGTAGCTTATGAGAGGTTTTTACAAAGCAGAAGTGTTATAAGAAGAGCAGAGTATATGGAGAGTAAAAGAAAGGTAAAGAGAGTGGTGAGAGAGTGCAAAAGGAGAGCAGATGATAGAGTGGGAGAGGCACTGTCAAGAAATTTTAATGAAAATAAGAAAAAATTTTGGAGTGAGTTAAACAAGTTAAGAAAGCCTAGGGAAAATATGGATTTGTCAGTTAAAAACAGAGTAGGGGAGTTAGTAGATGGGGAGATGGAGGTACTGGGTAGATGGCGAGAATATTTTGAGGAACTTTTAAATGTTAAGGAAGAAACAGAGGCAGTAATTTCATGCACTGGTCAGGGAGGTATACCATCTTTTAGGAGTGAAGAAGAGCAGAATGTAAGTGTGGGGGAGGTACGTGAGGCATTACGTAAAATGAAAGGGGGTAAAGCAGCTGGAACTGATGGGATCATGACAGAAATGTTAAAAGCAGGGGGGGATATAGTGTTGGAGTGGTTGGTACTTTTGTTTAATAAATGTATGAAAGAGGGGAAGGTACCTAGGGATTGGCAGAGAGCATGTATAGTCCCTTTATATAAAGGGAAAGGGGACAAAAGAGACTGTAAAAATTATAGAGGAATAAGCTTACTGAGTATACCAGGAAAAGTGTACGGTAGGGTTATAATTGAAAGAATTAGAGGTAAGACAGAATGTAGGATTGCGGATGAGCAAGGAGGTTTTAGAGTGGGTAGGGGATGTGTAGATCAGGTGTTTACATTGAAGCATATATGTGAACAGTATTTAGATAAAGATAGGGAAGTTTTTATTGCATTTATGGATTTAGAAAAGGCATATGATAGAGTGGATAGAGGAGCAATGTGGCAGATGTTGCAAGTATATGGAATAGGTGGTAAGTTATTAAATGCTGTAAAGAGTTTTTATGAGGATAGTGAGGCTCAGGTTAGGGTGTGTAGAAGAGAGGGAGACTACTTCCCGGTAAAAGTAGGTCTTAGACAGGGATGTGTAATGTCACCATGGTTGTTTAATATATTTATAGATGGGGTTGTAAAGGAAGTAAATGCTAGGGTGTTTGGGAGAGGGGTGGGATTAAATTATGGGGAATCAAATTCAAAATGGGAATTGACACAGTTACTTTTTGCTGATGATACTGTGCTTATGGGAGATTCTAAAGAAAAATTGCAAAGGTTAGTGGATGAGTTTGGGAATGTGTGTAAAGGTAGAAAGTTGAAAGTGAACATAGAAAAGAGTAAGGTGATGAGGGTGTCAAATGATTTAGATAAAGAAAAATTGGATATCAAATTGGGGAGGAGGAGTATGGAAGAAGTGAATGTTTTCAGATACTTGGGAGTTGACGTGTCGGCGGATGGATTTATGAAGGATGAGGTTAATCATAGAATTGATGAGGGAAAAAAGGTGAGTGGTGCGTTGAGGTATATGTGGAGTCAAAAAACGTTATCTATGGAGGCAAAGAAGGGAATGTATGAAAGTATAGTAGTACCAACACTCTTATATGGGTGTGAAGCTTGGGTGGTAAATGCAGCAGCGAGGAGACGGTTGGAGGCAGCGGAGATGTCCTGTTTAAGGGCAATGTGTGGTGTAAATATTATGCAGAAAATTCGGAGTGTGGAAATTAGGAGAAGGTGTGGAGTTAATAAAAGTATTAGTCAGAGGGCAGAAGAGGGGTTGTTGAGGTGGTTTGGTCATTTAGAGAGAATGGATCACAGTAGAATGACATGGAAAGCATATAAATCTATAGGGGAAGGAAGGCGGGGTAGGGGTCGTCCTCGAAAGGGTTGGAGAGAGGGGGTAAAGGAGGTTTTGTGGGTAAGGGGCTTGGACTTCCAGCAAGCGTGCGTGAGCGTGTTAGATAGGAGTGAATGGAGACGAATGGTACTTGGGACCTGACGATCTGTTGGAGTGTGAGCAGGGTAATATTTAGTGAAGGGATTCAGGGAAACCGGTTATTTTCATATAGTCGGACTTGAGTCCTGGAAATGGGAAGTACAATGCCTGCACTTTAAAGGAGGGGTTTGGGATATTGGCAGTTTGGAGGGATATGTTGTGTATCTTTATATGTTTATGCTTCTAGACTGTTGTATTCTGAGCACCTCTGCAAAAACAGTGATAATGTGCGAGTGTGGTGAAAGTGTTGAATGATGATGAAAGTATTTTCTTTTTGGGGATTTTCTTTCTTTTTTGGGTCACCCTGCCTCGGTGGGAGACGGCCGACTTGTTGAAAAAAAAAAAAAAAATATATGAGTGAATGGAGACAAATGGTTTTTAATACTTGACGTGCTGTTGGAGTGTGAGCAAAGTAATATTTATGAAGGGGTTCAGGGAAACCGGCAGGCCGGACTTGAGTCCTAGAGATGGGAAGTACAGTGCCTGCACTCTGAAGGAGGGGTGTTAATGTTGCAGTTTAAAAACTGTAGTGTAAAGCACCCTTCTGGCAAGACAGTGATGGAGTGAATGATGGTGAAAGTTTTTCTTTTTCGGGCCACCCTGCCTTGGTGGGAATCGGCCAGTGTGATTATATATATATATATATATATATATAAATGCATATATAGATGAAGGCCGAGAGTAAGATTCAGGTTAGTATATACAGAGGGAAAACTGAGGACCATGTTCCAAGTGAAAGTAGAACTTAAGATAGGTATGTGTGATGTCATCTTGATGGTTTAACGTATTTATAAATGGAGTTGAAAAGTGAATGTTACAACATTGGAAAGATGCGTGGGATTAAAAGTTAATAAATCTGATACAAAGTAGTTGTGATAGTTGCTTCTTACTTATGACGCAGCTATTTAGGGAGATTCTGAGGATAAATTGCAGAGGTTGGATAAATTGGGAAGGATATGTAAAAGAAGGAAATTAAAAGTGAATCTAGACAAGAGCAAAGTGGTGATAATAACAAACAGAATCTAAGCTACGAAAAACTAGCTAACTAGGTAGACGAAGAGAGTATGAAGGAACTGAATGTATTCAAATATTTGAGAGCGAGCATGTCAGGAGATATGTCTATAAAGGATTAAATTAACCAGAGGACAGACGATGGGGGAAAAAAAGGTAAGTAATGTGTTGAGGTGTCTGTGGAAGTTAAGAAATGTATCTATGGAGGCAAATAGAAAAATGTCTCAGCGTACTGTGGTACTAACATTCACACACAGTGCGGCAGTGAAGAGAAAGACAGAGTCAGTGGAGATGTCATATTACAGAGTAATGTTTGGTGTGAATATTATGCCGAGGTATAATTCAGAAGGCTGAGAAGGGGAGGTTGAGGAGGTTTAGACATTCAGTGAGGATGGAGGGAGATGACTGCGTGTTTAAATCTGCAGTGGAAGAAAGAATAATGGCCGTCGTAGAAACTTTGGGTAAGATGAGGCAAGGGTCGCATTGTGTGCTAGGGGATACAGCAGTCAGCAGGCTTGAGGGTGAGTGTTCGATTGGGGCGGAGACACTTTTTTTTAATGCTTGACGTACTGTTAGAGTGCGAACAAGATATTATTAATGAATTGATTCTGTGAAACCTGTTAGCCATTATTAAAATGATGTAGGTGGGAGAGAAAGTGCCTGCACACTGTAAGAAGATTGTTGCAGTGGGAAGGTCATCTGAGCTGTGATATACCTGGAGTATACCTGGAGAGAGTTTCGGGGGTCAACGCCCCAGCGGCCTGATCCGAGACCAGACCTCGTGTTGCATTAGTGTCTGATCAACCAGGCTGTTACTGCTGGCCGCACGCAAACTGACATACGAACCACAGCCCGGCTGGTCAGGTACTGACTTTAGGTGCCTGTCCAGCACCTTTTTAAAGATAGCCAGGGGTCTATTGGTAATCCCCCTTATGTATACTGAGAGGAAGTTGAACAGTCTTGAGCCGCTGACACTTACTGTGTTATCTCTCAGTGTACTTGTAGATGAATGGTTCAGAGAACCGGCATGTTGATAAATTAGACACATGTGCAACTCTTGGGTATCTTTATTGAGGAAACGTTTCGCCACACACTGGCTTCATCAGTCCATACAAAGGAGAATCTTGAAGAACAGGAGGAGAATGAGGTCGATGTGGTCAGTCGACTCAAGGTTGAGGGAGTGATTACCTCATTCTCCTCCTGTTCTTCAAGATTCTCCTTTGTATGGACTGATGAAGCCACTGTGTGGCGAAACGTTTCCTCAATAAAGATACCCAAGAGTTGCACATGTGTCTAATTTATCTCTCATTGTACTCGTGGCGCCTGTGCTTTTCATTGGGGGAATGCTGCATCTCCTGCCGAGTATTTTGCTTTCATAGGAAGCGATTTTCGTGTTCAAGTTTGGTACCAATCCCTCTAGGGCTTTCCAACTGTATATTTTCATGTATCTTTCTCGCCTGCGTTCCAGGGAATACAAATTAAGGGACTTCAACCGTTCCCAGCAATTTAGATGCTTTATTGTACTTCTGTGTGCCGTGAAAGTTCTTAGTACACTCACCAGGTCAGCATTTCGCCTGTCTTGAAGGGGGAAGTTAGTGTACAGCAGTATTCCAGCCTAGAGAGAACAAGCGAGTTGAAGAGAATCATGGGCTTGGCGTTCCTAGTTTTGAAGATTCTCATTATCCATCCTATCATTTTTCTAGCAGATGCGGGAGATACATTGTTGTGGTCTTGGAAGGTGAGATCCTCTGACACTGTCACTCCCATGTCCTTCACATTACTTTTTCGCTCTGCTGTATGGTTAGAATTTATTGTATACCCTGATACAGTTTTAATTTCCTCAAGTTTTCCATATCTGAGTAGTTGAAATTTCTCTTCCTTGAACTTTATATTGTTTTGAGTGGCCCATTTGAAGATTTGGTTGATGTCCGCTCGGAGTCTTGCGGTGTCTTCAATGGAGGACATTGTCATGGCAATTCGGGTGTCATTTACAAAGGAAGACACGGAGCTATGGCTTACATCTCTGTCTATATCAGATATGAGGATGAAGAATAGGATGGGAGTACTGTACCTTATGGAACAGAGCATTTCACTGTACTACGTCGGACTTTATTCTGTTTACTATTACTCTTTGTGTTCTATTTGTCAGGAAGTTGTAGATTCATCTACCAACTTTTCCTGTTATTACTTTATCACGTATTTTGTGTGGTCACACTTGTCGAAGGCTTTCGCAAAGTCTGTGTATACATCTGTATTTTGTTTATCTTCTACATCTGTATTTTATCCTCTACCCTCTCAGCAGCTCTGCGACTCTTCGCTCTCGTCTGTATAGGGAGCGTCTCTCTCTCCAGTTCACATCTTCTCTTTCTTTTTCTTAATGGAATGTGCCTTGAGCAGATTTCAAGAGCCACTGATTTAATTTTTTCTAAGCAAAGGTTCGGATCCGTGTTGCTTAGGATATCTTCCCAACTTGTTTCATTTAGGACATGGTTGACTTGTTCCCATTGTATGTTTTTGTTATTGAAGTCGAATTTTGTGAAAACACCCTCGTAATTGCTCACATTTTGCTGGCCATGAGACCTGTGCATACATGTTCGTACCTCTGTTATGTTGTGATCTAAGTGAATTGTCTTTGATACGGTTACATTACGTATCACATCGTCGTTGATAGTGAAGATGAGGTCCAGCGTATTTTCTAGTCTTGTAGGCTCTAATTTTTGCTGGTTTAAAGTGAATTTGATGTAGAGATTTAATAGCTCGTGGTATGAATTTTCGTCTGAGATGCGTCCTGGGGTGATCTCTGCTAAAAATATTATATCAGGACACTTCTGTAAGAAAACTATTGAATAAATTGTGGGGAAATGTGTTCCTTTCTCTTTTGCTACCCTTGGTGAGGGACGGCGGAAAAGGTTAAAAATATTCCGTTTCAAATCAAATTTAAAAATTTTGCTAAATTTTCCCTTTTAAATGTAATTTACAGAGAATGTTTTATTAAATATATATATATATATATATATATATATATATATATATATATATATATATATATATATATATATATATATAATGTCGTGCCGAATTGGCAGAACTTGCGATCTTGGCTTAAATAGCAACGCTCATCTTGCCATATAAGACAAGCGAAAATTTGTGTATGCAATAATTTCGCCAAAATCATTCTGAACTTGACGAAAAAAATATATTTCACTGTGTTTGTTTAGTATTAAATTATTGTAAACAAATCTAAAATATATTCAGTTGGGTTAGGCTAAAATAAGTTGTTCTTGTTATAATAAGGTTAGGTAAGTTTTCTAAGATTCTTTTGGTGCAAAATTAAAAATTTTTACATTAACATTAATGAAAAAAAATGTATCTTTAAACGTATAAAAGAAAATTTCAGAAAATACTTAATTTTAAATGAGTTCTTGCTAATTGACCAGTTTTACATATTCGGCACGACATATATATGTCGTGCCGAATATGTAAAACTGGTCAATTAGCAAGAACTCATTTAAAATTAAGTATTTTCTGAAATTTTCTTTTATACGTTTAAAGATACATTTTTTTTCATTAATGTTAATGTAAAAATTTTTAGATTTTGGCGAAATTATTGCATACACAAATTTTCGCTTGTCTTATATGGCAAGATGAGCGTTGCTATTTAAGCCAAGATCGCAAGTTCTGCCAATTCGGCACGACATTATATATATATATATATATATATATATATATATATATATATATATATATATATATATATATATATATATATATAAATATAACTTATGTATTTGTATACAATATAACATCAATTCTGTTATTTACATACACTGTAGTTAAAAAATCAAATTGTTCAGACAACTCCTGTTGAGTGATGTGACTCCATAATTAATATCCCTATTACCAGATGTGTTGTTCTTACTTAATTGTCGGTGTTTAATTACCATTTGTAGCTCACAAATGTTTTATTATCTCTATGCATTTACCAACTCATATCGACTTCACTGAAATAGCAACAAGATAACCAGAAGACAGGAACGAGATAACGAAGAGATGAGAATCAGGAGGTAGGAATCAGTAAATAGGAACAAAGTGTTTCCAATTGCCTGGAACTTCAGTGACTATCTGTGTGGTGTTTGCCGTTTCATCGAGTCCACCTCAACGTCACCCACAGAGACACATTTAAGATGCATTACAATCCACTTAAAAAAGCAGTGTGTTTGGTGGGGGTTCTAAGCCAGCAGCGGCTTCCAACCCAGACCAACCTCTCTGTTTGGGCAGAGGGCGTGAGCACTATAAATGAAAAACAAAAACAGCAGAAACTAAAAATAAAATCCCTTTCATAACTCATCTTATTCTGCCATATTATATTTTTCAAAATGCAATTGTCCTTAGTTGGCTTATATTTCCTAACTTTCTGTTTTCAACAGGAATAATGTAGCCATCGTTTCCAGGTTTTCTAGGAATAAACATTCCACATATCCACTGGATTACCCATAATTCATGGAGCCTGGGATTTGTGGTGCCTGATTGGTGCCTTTGTTGCAAATGACAAGTTATACGCTCTAGTTTCTTCATAAAGGCGACGCAAGTTTGCTCAGAGATCATTGCTGAGTTCCGCAAGGAAAGAAATGTCAATTGACTTAAAACATATATATATAAATGTAAGGAAAACCAACTTAGAATGTGGATTTAGGAAGTTAAGGGGATGGCATGAGAGTGGAAGTAAGGGTGCTGGCAGGGAAGGTGGAAGGGGTGCTGGCAGGGAGAGTGGAGGTAAGGGGTGCTGGCAGGGAGAGTGGAGGTAAGGGGTGCTGGCAGGGAGAGTGGAGGTAAGGGGTGCTGGCAGGGAGAGTGGAGGTAAGGGGTGCTGGCAGGGAGTGTGATAGTAAGGGGTGCTGGAGAGTGGAGGTAAGGGGTGCTGGCAGGGAGAGTGGAGGTAAGGGGTGGTGGCAGGGAGAGTGGAGGCAAGGGGTGATTGGCATCTTACAAAACGAGGAGAGTATTACTGTTTACACTAAGCTGATTGTTGTTCAGAGCGTCTGAGTTTTTGTTTGCAATCTTGTCCGAATTTTTTCGATCCTAGTCTTCAGTGGCTTGATCCTAGTCTTCAGTGGCTTGATCCTTGTCTTCAGTGGTTTGATCCTTGTCTTCAGTGGCTTGATCCTTGTCTTCAGTGGCTGCAGCCTTGTCTTCAGCGACTGGAACCTTGTCTTCAGCGACTGGAACCTTGTCTTCAGCGACTGGAACCTTGTCTTCAGCGACTGGAACCTTGTCTTCAGCGACTGGAACCTTGTCTTCAGCGACTGGAACCTTGTCTTCAGCGGCTGGAACCTTGTCTTCAGCGACTGGAACCTTGTCTTCTTTGACCTCGAGTATTGTTCACAGGAGACTCTTCTTCAAATAGTAAATTCTTCTTCACACAGTAGTCTTCTTCACACAGTAGAATCTTGTTCACACAGTAGACTTCACACAGTAGAGTCTTGTTCACACAGTAGAATCTTGTTCACACAGTAGAATCTTGTTCACACAGTAGAATCTTGTTCACACATTAGAGTCTTGTTCACACAGTAGAATCTTGTTCACACAGTAGAGTCTTCTTCACACAGTAGAATCTTGTTCACACAGTAGAGTCTTGTTCACACAGTAGAATCTTGTTCACACAGAGTCTTGTTCACACAGTAGAGTCTTGTTCACACAGTAGAATCTTGTCCACACAGTAGAGTCTTGTTCACACAGTAGAATCTTGTTCACACAGTAGAATCTTGTTCACACAGTAGAATCTTGTTCACACAGTAGAGTGCTGTTCACACAGTAGAGTGTTGTTCACACAGTAGAGCCTTGTTCACACAGTAGAGCCTTGTTCACACAGTAGAGTCTTGTTCACACAGTAGAATCTTGTTCACACAGTAGAGTGTTGTTCACACAGTAGAGTGTTGTTCACACACAGTCTTTACACAGTAGAGCCTTGTTCACACAGAGTCTTGTTCACACAGAGTCTTGTTCACACAGTAGAGCGATGTTAACACAGTAAAATCTTGTTCACACAGTAGAGTCTTGTTCACACAGTAGATCATTGTTCACACAGTAGAGCCTTGTTCATACAGTAGAGTCTTGTTCACACAGTAGAGTCTTGTTCACACAGTAGAGTCTTGTTCACACAGTAGAGCCTTGTTCATACAGTAGAGTCTTGTTCACACAGTAGAGTCTTGTTCACACAGTAGAGTCTTGTTCACACAGTAGAGTCTTGTTCACTCAGTAGAGTCTTGTTCATTCAGTAGTCTTGTTCACTCAGTAGTCTTGTTCACTAAGTAGAGTCTTGTTCACTAAGTAGAGTCTTGTTCACTAAGTAGAGTCTTGTTCACTAAGTAGAGTCTTGTTCACACACTCTTCTTCAGTTTCATATAACTTCTAGCAAAATCACACCCAGTAAAGTGTAAATAACACATACTGTATGGACATTATAGAAAGAAATGAAAGAAAATATGTTAAACTCTCAACCTGACTAAAAATGTTCTTGACAAAATATCAGAATATGTTAGCAGAAAAAAAAATTACTGAACGCATATAGCTTTATTTTTCAACTTTTTACTTAGAAAAAATGGTATGCTGATAAACAACTTGGGTTCACCTCAAACAGATGTGTGGAGGGGAATGAAGGTAGGTAGGTAGGTAGGAAAGTAGGTAGGTAGGAAAGTAGGTAGGTAGGAGAGTAGGTAGGTAGGTAGGCAGATAAGTAGGCAGGTAGGTAGGTAGGTAGGTGAGTAACTCTGGTCAGATCACTGACAGTGACAAGGATGTGTGTGAAATTCTCAATATCTACTTCCTCTCAGTTTTCACCCAGGAAAATACTAGCGATATTCCTGAAATAATGGATTATGTAGAACAGGATAATAAACTATACGATTGCGGTAACTAGTGACATGGTCCTCAGACAAATAGAGAAACTAAAACCTAACAAATCCCCAGATCCTGATGAATTGTTTGCAAGGGTGTTAAAGGAATGTAAAGAGGAACTTAGCATACCTTTGGCTAATCTTTTTAACATATCACTACAAACTGGTATAGTGCCTGATAAGTAGAAAATGGCAAATGTAATACCTATTTACAAGGCAGGTGACAGGTCCTTGCCTTCGAACTATAGACCAATAAGCCTTACCTCCATAGTGGGAAAATCTATGGAATCAATAATTGCCGAAGCAATTCGTAGCCATCTTGATAGGCATAGATTGATTAATGAACCTCAACACGGTTTTACAAAGGGGCGTTCCTGTCTTACGAATTTACTAACTTTTTTCACTAAGGTGTTTGAGGAGGTAGATCATGGTAATGAATATGATATTGTGTATATGGACATCAGTAAGCCTTTCGATAGAGTTCCACACCAGAGGCTATTGAGGAAACTTAAGACACACGGAATAGGAGGAGAAATTTTTTCCCGGGTAGAGGCATGGCATATAGGCAGCAGAGAGTTTGCATAAATGGGGAGAAATCAGAATGGGGGCACGTCACAAGCGATGTTCCTCAGGGATCAGTGTTGGGCCCGTTGTTGTTCACAATTTACATAAACGACATAGATGAGGGAATAAATAGCGATATAAGTAAATTTGCTGATGACACCAAAATAGGCCGTCCAATTCATTCTAACGAGGACACTAGAGCACTCCAGGATGATTTGAATAGACTGATGCAATGGTCGGAGAAGTGGCAGATGCAGTTTAATATTGACAATTGCAAAGTTCTAAATGTTGGACAGTTAAATAACCATGCCACATGAGGGTGACAAAGATGATCCCATGTATCAGAAATCTTCTCTATGAGGATAGACCGAGGGCCCTGAATCTGCACTCTCTCGAAAGGCGTAGAATTAGGGGGGATATAATCGAGGTGTATAAATGGAAAACAGGAATAAATAAAGGGGATGTAAATAGCGTGCTGAAAATTTCCAGCCAAGACAGGGCTCGCAGCAATGGTTTCAAGTTGGAAAAATTCAGATTCAGGAAGGATATAGGAAAGCACTGGTTTGGTAATAGAGTCGTGGATGAGTGGAACAAACTCCCGAGTACAGTTATTCAGGCTAAAACGTTGTGTAGTTTTAAAAATAGATTAGATAAATACATGGACCTGACTAGCTTGTGCTGCTGGGTCTGGTGCCGTGCTCCATCCTTGAGTAGAGGTGACCAGACTGGGTGGGCCATTTCGCTAATCTGGGGGGCGAGCCATTGAGCTAATCCGGGGGGGGTGAGTCATAGGGCTAATCCGGGGGGGGGGGTTACGGACCTGCTCCGCATGTGTCAGTAGGCCTGTTGCAGTGTTCCTTCTTTATGTTCTTATGTAAGTAGGTAGGTAGATAGGTAGGTAAGTAGGTAGGTAGGTAGGTAAGTAGGCAGTTAGGTAGGTAAGTAGGCAGGTAGGTAGGTAAGTAGGCAGGTAGGTAGGTAAGTAGGCAGGTAGGTAGGTAAGTAGGCAGGTAGGTAGCTAAGTAGGCAGGTAGGTAGGCAGGTAGGTAGGCAGGTAGGTAGATAAGTAGGCAGGTAGGTAGATAAGTAGGCAGGTAGATAGATAAGTAGGCAGGTAGGTAGGTAAGTAGGCAGGTAAGTAGGTAGTAGCTGTTAATAACCTTTAGAGGGCAGGACCGAGTTTAGTCGGTCCTGAGAGCATGGTTTTTGCGTGTGTACTCCTACTCCCCCAGCGCATCTGGGTTCCCATTCTCTATTTCTGACCAATCACAAGCCTTCCCTGAGTCGCTCCAGCTAAAGGAGATGGCATCTCCTTGCTTCCCATTGGTTGAGAGAGCAAAATGCAAACACTTCTAGCTTGGCGTCGCCCAGACTCGTGTTTGTTGTCGAGTGCTCCTCATATACTCTTGCATTTCACCCTCTACAATGTTGGTAAGTACTGATTTGTGTGTCTAGTGCATAAATGAATAGTTTAGCTATATTTTGATATATATATATATAAAGACGTTGTGTAGCATAATAAGAGTGCACCATGCAAATGAAAAAAGTGCAACAAAAGAGGACCGAGTACACTCGTCCCTGCCCGTTTAGGTGATGTTTTCAAGTTTCAGTATATAAATATCTCCATAAAATTTGGTAGTGTATATATGAATTCAGTAATGATCTGGGTGTGTACAGAACGTTTTTATTGTCCTTCCAGATCAATCAGAAATTGTTCCATTGTGAGTCCTCCAAGGATAAGTCAAAATTTGTCTGTGTTTGGGACGAAAAATGACTTAGATCAAGACCCAGATGACCTGGAATTGGTGGACACTGGTGATGAATACTTGTCACAAGATGCAGAGGTGTCAACAGATGAGGGGGAAGCTATGCCACCAACCAAAAAGCATAAATTGAACAAGAAGAAGATACTTGCTTACATGCAAGTATTACAGCAAAAAGAATAACCATGTCACATCCTCATTTTCCTGTGCCACATGCGAAGTAAATCTATGCATCAAGAAGGATAGAAATTGTTTCATAAAGTTTCATTGCAGAAATTAGTGATGTAAAATGATTGTTCTTTCTCAGGGAACTCAGGAATATTTCATTTGTAAGCTGTATCCCATTGCAATGTGTCATTGTTGATTAGTTCCTGTTTCTATTTTTTTAATGCTTACAAATTGTTCAGAAACAAGTTCCATTTATGTTTTTTTATGTCTACTTGTATAATAATTTTTTTTTAACAGTTGCAACCTTGCAACATTTTAAATTGTTATACCCTTAACGGGCAGGACCGAGTTTACTCGGGCTTAGCATGTCTGCAGTTGCTCGACACATAACTTTTACAACTCCATTTATATGGCCTCATTGACCTTACATCGAGCGGCTCTATCCCCTCATATGAAATAACTTTCATATTCGCATTTTGGTCTGCCTTGCCCTCTGAAGGGTTAAGGCAATTGTCGATTAACACTTGGCCTGTTATGGTATGTGTGTGTACTCACCTAGATGTGGTTGCAGCGATCGAGACTCAGCTCTTCCTGCTCCATGAGCTTGATCATGCCTCATATGTGTGTGTGTGTGTGTGTGTGTGTGTGTGTGTGTGTGTGTGTGTGTGTGTGTACTCAATTGTGGTTGCAGGGGTCGATTTATAGCTCCTGGCTGTGTGTGTGTGTGTGTGTGTGTGAGAGTGTGTGTGTGTACTCAATTGTGGTTGCAGGGGTCGATTTATAGCTCCTGGCTGTGTGTGTGTGTGTGTGTGTGTGTGTGTGAGAGTGTGTGTGTGTACTCAATTGTGGTTGCAGGGGTCGATTTATAGCTCCTGGCTGTGTGTGTGTGTGTGTGTTTACAGCAAATTTCTCGATTCACGATATTTAGGTTGGGTTAGATTATCCCCTATCAATAAAACTTAACCTATAATATACGACAGTTCCAGTAAATGAAGTAAAAGATAAAGGTAATAATTTCTGGCATGCGAGCAGAAAACGAACCCACCAAGGGTGCTCAAGTAATCCCAGACATATAATCACTGTTTCAGGGTCGTTAACAGTCGTCAAGTTGACTAAGCAACAGTGAAATGCTGCCTGGTATTAAGACGATGGGCTGTGCCTAGTGGTCATCACCTATATGTGAATGCTGGGGTCAAGTCTTAGCTCCTGGTCCCATATTTTACCTGGTCACGGACGAATTCACTAATTCCTAGCTTCGTGGACTCAATGTTTATTAAAGTTCGTTGCATTCATTTCCGTCTTTAACTTGTTCTCTTCCGAAGCTCAAGCTATCAGATCTTCTCTTCATAAATCACGTCCATAAGGTGCAAGATGACTTTTCTTTTGAACCTTGGCACTGTCTTTAGTAATGGCGTGAGGGGTGGTTTGATGATGTGTTTATGTGGTCTGGTATGGTTTTAGTTGAGATGGTGAAGGTGTTACAATGATGTGATGTGCTGTGGTGGTGAAGGTGTTATAATAGTGTGATGTGCTGTGGTGGTGAAGGTGTTATAATAGTGTGATGTGCTGTGGTGGTGAAGGTGTTATAATAGTGTGATGTGCTGTGGTGGTGAAGGTGTTATAATAGTGTGATGTGCTGTGGTGGTGAAGGTGTTATAATAGTGTGATGTGCTGTGGTGAAGGTGTTATAATAGTGTGATGTGCTGAAGGTGTTATAATAGTGTGATGTTCTGTGGTGGTGAAGGTGTTATAATAATGTGATGTGCTGTGGTGGTGAAGGTGTTATAACAGTGTGATGTGCCGTGGTGAAGGGTGTTATAATGATGTGATGTGCTGTGGTGGTGTTATAATAGTGTGATGTGATGTGGTGAAGGTGTTATAATGATGTGATGTGCTGTGAAGGTGTTATAATAGTGTGATGTGCTGTGGTGAAGGTGTTATAATAGTGTGATGTGTTGTGGTGAAGGTGTTATAATAGTGTGATGTGCTGTGGTGGTGAAGGTGTTATAATAGTGTGATGTGCTGTGGTGGTGAAGGTGTTATAATAGTGTGATGTGCTGTGGTGGTGAAGGTGTTATAATAGTGTGATGTGCTGTGGTGGT
This sequence comes from Cherax quadricarinatus, assembly GCF_038502225.1. Taxonomy (NCBI): domain Eukaryota; kingdom Metazoa; phylum Arthropoda; class Malacostraca; order Decapoda; family Parastacidae; genus Cherax; species Cherax quadricarinatus. The sequence goes on from NC_091373.1 coordinate 14,106,860, forward strand.
GAAGGTGTTATAATGATGTGATGTGCTGTGGTGGTGAAGGTGTTATAATGATGTGATGTGCTGTGGTGGTGAAGGTGTTATAATAGTGTGATGTGCTGTGGTGAAGGTGTTATAGTGTGATGTGCTGTGGTGGTGAAGGTGTTATAATAGTGTGATGTGCTGTGGTGGTGAAGGTGTTATAATGATGTGATGTGCTGTGGTGGTGAAGGTGTTATAATAGTGTGATGTGCTGTGGTGGTGAAGGTGTTATAATAGTGTGATGTGCTGTGGTGGTGAAGGTGTTATAATAGTGTGATGTGCTGTGGTGAAGGTGTTACAATAGTGTGATGTGGTGCGGTGGTAAAGGTGTTATAATAGTGTGATGTGCTGCGGTGGTAAAGGTGTTATAATGTGATGTGCTGTGGTGGTGAAGGTGTTATAATAGTGTGATGTGCTGTGGTGGTGAAGGTGTTATAATAGTGTGATGTGCTGTGGTGGTGAAGGTGTTATAATAGTGTGATGTGCTGTGGTGGTGAAGGTGTTATAATAGTGTGATGTGCTGTGGTGAAGGTGTTATAATAGTGTGATGTGCTGTGGTGAAGGTGTTATAATAGTGTGATGTGCTGTGGTGAAGGTGTTATAATAGTGTGATGTGCTGTGGTGGTGAAGGTGTTATAATAGTGTGATGTGCTGTGGTGGTGAAGGTGTTATAATAGTGTGATGTGCTGTGGTGGTGAAGGTGTTATAATAGTGTGATGTGCTGTGGTGAAGGTGTTATAATAGTGTGATGTGCTGTGGTGGTGAAGGCGTTATAATAGTGTGATGTGCTGTGGTGAAGGTGTTATAATAGTGTGATGTGCTGTGGTGAAGGTATAATAGTGTGATGTGCTGTGGTGGTGAAGGTGTTATAATAGTGTGATGTGCTGTGGTGGTGAAGGTGTTATAATAGTGTGATGTGCTGTGGTGAAGGTGTTATAATAGTGTGATGTGCTGTGGTGAAGGTATAATAGTGTGATGTGCTGTGGTGGTGAAGGTGTTATAATAGTGTGATGTGCTGTGGTGGTGAAGGTGTTATAATGATGTGATGTGCTGTGGTGGTGAAGATAGAATATGTTGAGACGGTGGGTGATTATTTTTTGTTTAGCTAAACTGAATGTAATAGTTTATTGATACCATATTCTATACGATAGTTACATAGTGGGAACAAATGCTACCATGCCTGTCATATTCCATCGCATAGGATGGATCACATAGTGTTGAAATCTGTCAACCTGAGCCGAGAGCCTTCAGTAGGGCAATGAGACTGCCAAATATTCCAGCAAGGGTTCATCTGCTACGGAAGCTTCAAAAGTTACGTTCCAGCAGAAATGGAGTTACTACCACTTTGGAACTGCCATCTCTCAGGATGGTGCATCCCATACACAGGAGAAATTGAATTTTAATGAAGCTAACTATCATCTCAGAGCAAGGACGGATGAAATATATAGTAGGCAGAAGGAAGCTGTAACAGGAACCGAGAGAAATTTGGATAACACAATATATATATATATATATATATATATATATATATATATATATATATATATATATATATATATATATATATATATATATATATATATATATATATATGCACCGTGCCGAATAGGCAGAACTTGCGATCTTGGCTTAAATAGCAACGCTCATCCTGCCATATAGGACTAGCGAAAATTTGTGTATGCAATAATTTCGCCAAAATCATCTGAACCTAAGGAAAAAAATATATTTCACTACGTTAGTTTAGTATTAAATTATTGTAAATAAATCTAAAATATATTTAGTTGGGTTAGGCTAAAATTAATTGTTCATCTTATAATAAGGTTAGGTAAGTTTTTTAAGATTCTTTTGGAGCAAAATTAAAAATTGTTACATTAACGTTAATGAAAAAAATATATCTTTAAACGTATAAGAGAAAATTTTAAAAAGGACTTAATTTTAAATGAGTTCTTGCTAATTGACCAGTTTTACATATTCGGCACGACATTATATATATACATTTTTTTTTTCAACAAGTCGGCCGTCTCCCACCGAGGCAGGATGACCCAAAAAAGAAAGAAAATCCCCAGAAAGAAAATACTTTCATCATTCAACACTTTCACCACACTCACACATTATCACTGTTTTTGCAGAGGTGCTCAGAACACAACAGTTTAGAAGCATATACGTATGAAGATACACAACATATCCCTCCAAACTGCCAATATCCCAAACCCCTCCTTTAAAGTGCAGGCATTGTACTTCCCATTTCCAGGACTCAAGTCCGACTATATAAAAATAACCGGTTTCCATGAATCCCTTCACTAAATATTACCCTGCTCACACTCCAACAGATTGTCAGGTCCCAAGTATCATTCGTCTCCATTCACTCCTATCTAACACGCTCACGCACGCTTGCTGGAAGTCCAAGCCCCTCGCCCACAAAACCTCCTTTACCCCCTCTCTCCAACCCTTTCGAGGACGACCCCTACCCCGCCTTCCTTCCCTTATAGATTTATATGCTTTCCATGTCATTCTACTTTGATCCATTCTCTCTAAATGACCAAACCACCTCAACAACCCCTCTTCTGCCCTCTGACTAATATTTTTATTAACTCCACACCTTCTCCTAATTTCCACACTCCGAATTTTCTGCATAATATTTATACCACACATTACCCTTAGACAGGACATCTCCACTGCCTCCAACCGTCTCCTCGCTGCTGCATTTACCACCCAAGCTTCAGATCCATATAAGAGTGTTGGTACCACTATACTTTCATACATTCCCTTCTTTGCCTCCATAGATAACGTTTTTTGACTCCACATATACCTCAACGCACCACTCACCTTTTTTCCCTCATCAATTCTATGATTAACCTCATCCTTCATAAATCTATCCGCCGACACGTCGACTCCCAAGTATCTGAAAACATTCACTTCTTCCATACTCCTCCTCATCAATTTGATATCTAATTTTTCTCTATCTAAATCATTTGATACCCTCATCACCTTACTCTTTTCTATGTTCACTTTCAACTTTCTACCTTTACACACATTCCCAAACTCATCCACTAACCTTTGCAATTTTTCTTTAGAATGTCCCATAAGCACAGTATCATCAGCAAAAAGTAACTGTGTCAATTCCCATTTTGAATTTGATTCCCCATAATTTAATCCCACCCCTCTCCCGAACACCCTAGCATTTACTTCTTTTGCAACCCCATCTATAAATATATTAAACAACCATGGTGACATTACACATCCCTCTCTAAGACCTACTTTTACCGGGAAGTATTCTCCCTCTCTTCTACACACCCTAACCTGAGCGTCACTATCCTCATAAAAACTTTTAACAGCATTTAGTCACTTACCACCTATTCCATATACTTGCAACATCTGCCGCATTGCTCCTCTATCCACTCTATCATATGCCTTTTCTAAATCCATAAATGCAATAAAAACTTCCCTACCTTTATCTAAATACTGTTCACATATATGCTTCAATGTAAACACTTGATCTACACATCCCCTACCCACTCTGAAGCCTCCCTGCTCATCCGCAATCCTACATTCTGTCTTACCTCTAATTCTTTCAATTATAACCCTACCGTATACTTTTCCTGGTATACTCAGTAAACTTATTCCTCTATAATTTTTACAATCTCTTTTGTCCCCTTTCCCTTTATATAAAGGGATTATACATACTCCCCGCCAATCCCTAGGTACCTTCCCCTCTTTCATACATTTATTAAACAAAAGTACCAACCACTCCAACACTATATCCCCCCCTGCTTTTAACATTTCTGTCATGATCCCATCAGTTCCAGCTGCTTTACCCCCTTTCATTCTACGTAATGCCTCACGTACCTCCACCACACTTACATTCTGCTCTTATTCACTCCTAAAAGATGGTATACCTCCCTGACCAGTGCATGAAATTACTGCCGCCCTTTCTTCCTCTACATTTAAAAGTTCCTCAAAATATTCTCCCCATCTACCCAATACCTCCATCCCCCCATCTACTAACTCCCCTACTCTGTTTTTAACTGACAAATCCAAACTTTCCCTAGGCTTTCTTAACTTGTTTAACTCACTCCAAATTTTTTTCTTATTTTGATTAAAATTTCTTGACAGTGCCTCTCCCACTCTATCATATATATATATATATATATATATATATATATATATATATATATATATATATATATATATATATATATATATATATATATATATATTTCCTTATTAACACATTGGCCGTTTCCCACGAAGGTAGGGTGGCCCGAAAAAGGAAAACGTTCTTCATAAATTCCAGAGTTATAAAACTGCAACATTAACACCCCACTTTCAGAGTGCAGACACTGTACTTCCCATCTCCAGGACTCAAGTCTGGCCTGCCGGTTTCCCTGAATTCCTTCATAAATGTTACCTTGCTCACACTCGAACAGCACGTCAAGTCCTAAAAACTATTTGTCTCCATTCGCTCCTACTTAACACGCTCACGAATGCTTGCTGGAAGTCCAAGCCCCTCGTACACGAAACCTTCTTTACTCCCTCCCTCCAACCTTTCCTAGGCCGATCCCTACCCCGCCTTCCCTCTACTACAAATTTATACACTCTCGAAGTCATTCTATTTTGTTCCATCTTCTCTACATGTTCGACCCACCTGAACCCCTCCTCAGCCTTCTGGATAATAGTTTTGGTAATTCCGCACCTCCTCCTAATTTCCAAACTATGTATTCTCTGCATTATATTCACACCACACATTGCCCTCAGACACGACATCTCCACTGTCTCCAGCCTTCTCCTTGTTGCAACATTTACAACCCATGCTTCACACCCATATAAAAGCATTGGTATAACTATACTCTTATACATTCCCCTACTTGCTTCCATGAACAAAGTCCTTTGTCTCCACACACTCCTCAGTGCACCACTCACCTTGTCTATGATTCACGTCATCTTTCGTCGACTCATCTGCTGACACGTCCACTCCGAAATGTATGAATACATTCATCTCCTCCATACTCTCCTCCTCCAATCTGATAACCAATCTTTCGTTACCTAATTCTTTTATCACCTTACTCTTTCCTATATTCCTATATATTTCCTGCCGAATAGGTAAAATTGGTCAGTCGGCGAGAGCTTATTTTAAGTCCTTTCTAAAAAATTTCTATTATACGTTTAAAGATATGTATATATTTTTTAATTTGTTTTAATGTAAAAATTAATAATTTTGTACCAAAAGAACCTCAGAAAACTTAGCCTTATTATATAAAGCGCAATTTAATTTAGCCTAATCCAACTAAACATACTATGTTAGCTAAGTCTACAATAATTTAATAATAAACAAACACAATGAAATATGATTTTTGCGAAATTATTGCATACCATTTCTTTCTTCAGATTGTTTCTCTCCCTGATCATCCTGAGACTGAAGGAGTATTTACTGGCATATCCGTCTTTCTTAGACTCCAACTGTGCCTCTGTGAACCTGTTTGTTGCATCTCGAAAAGCTCTGTCTGTCTTTTGTCTTGCTATCTGGTCTTTTACGTATTCTGTATATCGTTGCCATGTCTCCCATAGGTACTTAAATTTTCCAGTGTCGTCAGGTTTAGCTTTTTTTGTCTATCCTGATAGCTCATTCACCTAAGCTTTGGGATTAGCCATGTTGCAAACCACTGCACTTTCACTAGTTTCTTGACATGCATTATCAGGTGAGGAAGAAAGGGGGCTCTATGCTGGTGGTGCATACTCCAGGATACGCCTGACATCCTCGTATACCATATATGGTAACTCTTTGTAGAGATGCCTGAGTGTGTGCATGAGTGCAGTGTGAGAGGAGTGTGAAAGTGAGGTGTGTGAAGGTGTGTGAAGGTGTGTGAGGTGTGTGAGGTGTGTGAGGTGTGTGAGGTGTGTGTTGGTGTGAAGGTGTGTGTGTGTGTGTGTGTAGCTACACACCAATAACTCAGGTACAAGAGAGGCGTAAAAACACGCACCCTAAATAAAAATGTTACTTATTCAATTTTGCATCGAACAAGCTGGCTGATTGGCCCTGCACCTGTCTCTATATTTCATCTTGTTCACTCTCTCGACGGCTTCCTGCTCACTCCTGCCACAAGTCCTCAGGTTAAAGTAACTCCGAGAGCTGTGTGTGTGTGTGTGTGTGTGTGTGTGTGTGTGTGTGTGTGTGTGTGTGTGTGTGTGTGTGTGTGTGTGTGTGTGTGTGTGTGTGTGTGTGTGTGTGTGTGTGTGTGCGCGCGCGCGCGCGCGAACTCACCTAATTGTGGTTGCAGGGGTCGATTCAAAGCTCCTGGCTCCGCCTCTTCACTGGTAGCTACTCTCTCTCTCCCTACACCATGAGCTTTATCATATCTCTTCTTGAAGATATAAATGGATACTACCTCCACTACATCACTCTCCAGACTCAGATGAATCACAGGGATATTAGGAATAGTCCGTGTCTCATCTCTAAGACATCCTGTCCCTGTCTACCTTGTCAATTTCTCTCAGTATTTTATATGTCGTTATCATGTCTTCCCTCTCCCTCCTGTCCTCTATTGCTGTCAGGTCGATTTCCCTTAACCTCTCCTTGTAGGACATGCCTCTTAGCTCCGGGACTAGTCTTGCTGCAAACCTTTTCACTCTAATTTCTTAACGTGCCTGATCAGGTGTGTACTCACCTAGTTGTACTCACCTAGTTGAGGTTGCGGGGGTCGAGTCCGAGCTCCTGGCCCCGCCTCTTCACTGATCGCTACTAGGTCACTCTCCCTGAGCCGTGAGCTTTATCATACCTGTGTGTGTGTGTGTGTGTGTGTGTGTGTGTGTGTGTGTGTGTGTGTGTTTGTTTATATATATATATATATATATATATATATATATATATATATATATATATATATATATATATATATATATATATATATATATATATATATATATATATATATATATATATATATATATATCACCTATTTGTGGTTGTAGGGGTCGATTCTTAGCTCGTCTGTGTGTATGTAGGGGTCTGTATCTATGTCTGTCTCTCTTTCTTCTTCTTCTTCTTCTTCTTCTTCTCTCTCTCTCTCAAACTATTACACCTCTTCCCATTTTGCCTCAGTGAAGTATTTCTCTTGTATCTTTTACTTTCTCGTCATCTTTTCTGTACGTCCTCGATCTCTTTCCATTGATTAATGGCCAAATTCACATTGCATGAGGTATTGACTAGCTGTTGGGGAGTATTGTGACACTCTTAAAGACTGCACAAGCCTGCAGAGAGAGAGAGAGAGAGAGAGAGAGAGAGAGAAAGAGAATTTGGTTATGTCTCCTCAACCATCCCTCTTCTTTATCCCTCTCTCTTTACTTTCATTAACTCATACTCCTAAGGAACATACGGTAATCTCTAATTTAGGTGGTAGTAGTTAGATCTCAGCAGATAGCCTTTGTGTGGACTTCTAGCTCCTCTAGCATGTCTTTCCATTTTACTTAGATGTGCCCATGTCTTTCTCTCTCTGTCTGTCTGTCTGTGTCTTTCTCTCTCTCTCTCTCTCTCTCTCTCTCTCTCTCTCTCTCTCTCTCTCTCTCTCTCTTTGCTGATGACACTGTGCTTTTAGGAGATTCTGAAGAGAAGTTGCAGAGGTTGGTGGATGAGTTTGGTAGGGTATGTAAAAAAGGGAAATTAAAAGTGAATATGCGAAAGAGTAAGGTGATGAGGATAACAAAAAAAATAGGTAACGAGAGATTGGATATCAGAGTATGGAGGAGGTGAATGTTTCCAGATATTTGGGAATGGACGTGTCAGCAGATGAGTCTATGAAAGTTGAGGTGACTCATATTTTTGACGAGGGGAAAAAGGCGAGTGGTGCATTGAGGAATTTGTGGAGACGAAGAACTTTATCCATAGAAATAAAAACAGGAATGTATGAGGGTATAGTTATACCAACGCTCTTACATGGGTGTGAAGCATGGGTGGTAAATGTTGCAACAAGGAGAAGGCTGGAGGCAGTGGAGATGTCGTGTCTGAGGAAAATGTGTGGCGTGAATATAATGCAGAGAATCTGTAGTTTGGAGATTAGGAGGAGGTGCGGGATTACCAAAACTATTATCCTGGGGGCTGAGGAGGAGTTATTGAGGTGGTTCGGACATGTAGAGAAGTTGGAACGAAATAGAATGACGTCGAGAGTGTATAAATCTGTAGTGGAGGGATGGTAGGGTAGGGGTCGAAATAGGAAAGGTTGGAGGGAGTAAAGGATGTTTGATGTGCAAGGGGCTTGGACTTCCAACAAGCATGCGCGAGCGTGTTAGATAGGAGCGAATGGAGACAAATAGTTTTTAGGACTTCATGTGCTGTTGAAGTGTGAGCAAGGTAACATTTATGAAGGGATTCAGGGAAACCGGTAGGCCAGACTTGAGTCCTGGAGATGGAAAGTACAGTGTCTGTACTCTGAAGAAGGGGTGTTAATATTGCAGTTTTATAAATGTGGGATTGATGAAGAACGTTTTCCTTTTTCGGGCCACCCTACCTTCGTGGGAAACGGCCAGTGTGTTCATATATATATATATATATATATATATATATATATATATATATATATATATATATATATATATATATATATATATATATATATAAGAAGGCACTGAACCTGTCACTAGAGGATCAGCAATGGGATCAGGCAACCCTCCCAGTGCGACTGGGAGGTATAGGGGTGCGCAAAGCAACGCATGTTGCTTTACCTGCTTTTCTGTCTTCGTGTTTGGCTTCCAGTGCATTAGTCAAGAAGATTGTTCCCGAACACTTGAGAGACGTGGTAGGAGCTCAAGACCCCAGGTTTACTCAAGCAGCGATTCGGTGGGACACACTTACAGATTCCTCCAGTAGACCAGGTCCTCCCAAAGAACACAAACAGTCCCACTGGGACAAACCGATCATGGAAAAAATCGCCAACACAATGCTCTCCAATGCCTCAGGAAAGGACAAAGCTCGTCTCCTGGCAGTGAAGGCACCACACTCAGGAGATTTCCTGTTAGCTGTTCCCAATTCCTCCTTGGGCACTCGACTAGACCCACAGGCCATTCGGATTGGTGTTGCTCTTCGCCTAGCCGCCCCCATCCTCACCGAACATAGGTGTATTTGCGGCAGGGCGACAGCTGATCAATTCGGACTTCATGGTCTCGTGTGTCACACAGCAGAAGGGAAGTATGCCAGGCATGAGGAGGTCAATGACATCATAAAGAGAAGCCTCGCCACAGCCCGTTGCCCAGCTCAACGGGAACCCCAAGTGCAGAGGTCTGACGGAAGTCGAAAGCGTCCAGATGGAGCCACTATGCTGCCTTGGAAGGATGGAAAGCAGATTGCCTGGGACTACACATGTGCCGCCACATTGGCAGACACCTACTTGCCATACTCCGTAGTGGAAGGGGGTGGAGCTGCCAGCCACAGGGAGACCCAGAAGATCCGCAAATATGAAGACCTTCCCCCTTGCTATAACTTCATCCCAATAGGGTCGGAGACCCTTGGAATATGGGGCAAGTGTGCTCTAAAGTTCCTAATAGAGCTGGGTGAAAAGCTCATCATAGAAACCAAGGACCACAGGGCGACCAGCTTCCTCTTTCAGAGACTCAGTGTTGCAATCCAGAGAGGAAATGCCTGCAGCATTCTGGGCACGCGGCCCACCGCCGGGGAGCTGGACGAAGTATTCGAGATGTAGCTCTGAGTCACCTATGTTGTTTTACTTTCTATCGTATTTTTGTGAATGTTTTGTCAATGTATTTTGTCTTTAAACAAAATATACATAAAATATAGGAGGTGGTAGGAGAAAATTCTCAAACAGCTTCAGGGAGAACCTTGAGTTTTCCCTGAAGCAAGTTTATTCTTTTCTCTGAGGATGAGGGTCCCTATAACAGTTCTAGATGTGGTACCTCCCTACATATATATATATATATATATATATATATATATATATATATATATATATATATATATATATATATATATATATATATATATATATATAATCTTTCTCTAAGTTATCGTAGAGAGAGAAAAAGTCTCAATAATACCCTGACTCCAAAGACAGTATAACCCTTACATTATTAGTGGCGGCTGGATATATGGTTCTTACCATATTACACTAGCAAGTGGTAGACCGCTGGGCTAGCGGATTTATTAGTCAGATCTCATGTTATGTTGGGTGGGTGGCGGTGGAGGCGGGTGGTGTTGAGGGTGGTGTGGTTGCGAGGGTGGGTGATGGTGTGCTACTAATAGTGGTAGTAGATATGTGGTGGGGCGATGGTGTGGTGGTTCTGTAGTGGTTGTGTGGTGGATGGATTAAGGGTAATACTATCACGTTGATAGCAGGGTGATGTGGTATCGATGACGGTGATGTGGTAGTGATGACGGTGATGTGGTAGTGATGACGGTGATGTGGTAGTGATGACGGCGATGTGGTATCGATGACGGCGATGTGGTATCGATGACGATGATGTGGTATCGATGACGGTGACGTGGTATCGATGACGGCGATGTGGTATCGATGATGGCGATGTGGTATCGATGATGGCGATGTGGTATCGATGACGATGATGTGGTATCGATGACGATGGTGTGGTATCGATGACGATGGTGTGGTATCGATGACGATGGTGTGGTATCGATGACGATGGTGTGGTATCGATGACGATGGTGTGGTATCGATGACGATGGTGTGGTATCGATGACGATGGTGTGGTATCGATGACGATGGTGTGGTATCGATGACGGTGATGTGGTATCGATGACGGTGACGTGGTAGTGATGACAGTAGTGATGATAAATAAATTTGCAGCAATGGAAAATTACAATTCACCTACGAAAAGAAAAGATACAAATTTTTAAATTACCAACTGTATAAAGTTGAATTAAGTAGTAATTTACTAGGATGTGAGAGAACTGTAAAAGGAATCTTAGAGGTATATACATGTATACTAAATGATTATATAATGATCGAGAGAATCTCTCTTTAGTGAGAGTTTAATGAAGTGGGAGAAAGTGTAGCGAAAGATGTAACAAGAAAGTCTGGGGGACCAGGGGAAATTTACAATAATGGACCCCTAAATTTAATTACGGTTAGACTGGGAATTGATAAAAGGGAAAATATTTATCAAGATTAAGAAGTGTACGAGGTACCAAAAAAAATATGATAAGAGTAGTGTGTTAGATAATGTGTTAGTGGGTAAAAGTTTTATAAGAAAGGCTTGGGATATATGTGATTTAAGGGGAGCAACTGATTCATCTGATCATTAATTAGTGGAGTATCAGTGGGTCAAAAAGAAGGGGAAGTAAATCAGCTAAAGATGACAGTGCGATGTATGAGTAATTGTTGGAAGGAAGCTTGATCAGGAATAAACCACAGCAATCACCTACATTGCTGTATAACTATAACAATCACGTACGGTAGTGATGTATAACAATCACGTAAAGTCACACAAAGTGGTCATTAGGAAGTCGTAGAGGTATAGTGTACCTTAATAATTGCCATATTTGTGTCTTCAGCATAGTTGCATGGTTCAAGTCGAGTGAAGAGACGACTGGTGAAATGAAGTGAAATGACTGGTAAGAGAGACCTCCAACTTATATATTATTTTACAATGAATAAATGATTTGTGGAAGATAAAGTACATGGGCGTGAAATAAAAAGTTGGACGAGTAGTGGAGACCAATAGAAAAAAGAAATGAAAGAATTACTAAGAAATTATTAGGATATCGCAAATTTGAACTCTTGCAGGTGTTATGCAGTCACCACTCGGCAACAGCGTTTTTCTTAGTTTATGCAGATGATGGCAGATGTGCCAAAAGTATGGAATATATGGTAGGTTAATAAAATCAGCACATGTTAGGGCATGCTGGAGGGGAATTATTTTAAAAATAGGCCTTAGGTTGAGATGCAAGATGTCATTAAAGTTGCTCAAGGAGGCGGATATTCAAGCAGGAGAAAGCCGAAATTAATCCTTGAGCATACAACTGCCACGAGAGTCTTCACAACATGAAACAAGCCTAGTTCGGTAGCCTCATGTTTGTAGGACCGATGGCTCAGATGGTAAGGTGACATGTACGTTGTGCGGCCTCTTGAGGCGGGACAATGTGTTGTGGGGTCGAATCCTGGCCTGCCGCAGTTTGTTAAATGATTCAGAACCATTTGTTTCTTGGTTTCATTGATAATATATATATATATATATATATATATATATATATATATATATATACGTATATATATACACGTATATATATACACGTATATATATACACGTATATATATATACGTATATGTATATATAAATATATATATATATATATATATATATATATATATATATATATATATATATATATATTATATATATATATATATATACACGTATATATATATATACACGTATATATATATATATATATATATAATATATATATATATATATATATATATATATATATACACATATACACGTATATATATACATATACACGTATATATATATATATATATATAATATATATATATATATATATATATATATATATATATACACGTATATATATACATACACGTATATATATATATATATATATATATATAATATATATATATATATATATATATATATAATATATATATATATATATATATATATATATATATATATATATATATATATATATATATATATATATATATATATATATATATATATATATATTTATATATATATATATATATATATATATATATATATATATATATATATATATATATATATATATATATATATATATATATATATATATATATGCAAAACAACCACTCTGAAAGAATAGAGGAATTCCAAGCGCTTTCGTGACTACTCACATTATCAAGGAACTAATGTGAGTAGTCACGAAAGCGCTTGGAATTTCTCTATTCTTTCAGAGTGGTTGTTTTGCATTTTCTGAAATCACCTGTTTACTGTGATCTTATTGCATATATATATATATATATATATATATATATATATATATATATATATATATATATATATATATATATATATATATATATATATATATATATATACACTACTTAACATGTACTCAACAAGAAAATTATTCTCATTATTTCATATTACTTAATTACTTAACACCTTGAAAGCAAACATTGCACCATTACAATAAGTGTCCGAGGCCCACGACTAGTCAGCAGTATCCCATCATAAACAGGAGTACTAATAGACTCCTGGCTGTCTTCAAGACGGAACTGGACAGATACCTAAACTCAGTGTTCGATATGCCGGGTTGTGGTTTGTATGTAGGACTGCGTGTGGTCAGCAGTAACAGCCTGGTTAATCAGGTTCTGATCCATCGGCCCACGGGGACATTGACCTCCCTGAGTAACCTCCAGGTAGACGATGGGTAGAGCAGTTCCCTACTAATGAAGAATGCACATAACAAGGCTCATTATCGAGCGAAACCTTTACTCATTTGAAGTTTAGTCCTTCAATATTGTCGACAAAGTTGTCGACAATGATGTCGATAGTGTTATTGACAATGAGGTCGAGAGTGTTGTCGACTATACGCCACACGAGTCCACCTCACAAAACAGCTAGAAATTGGATCTAGGAAGCAATTCGGTGCATCCTAGATCATTAATAAATCCTTCCAGATCACAACAGTGTGTAGTTACAATTCCATATTTAAGGGTTAGTTGTGAAAGAAAGTCGACTTTTAGTCGGATTTACCTATAACCCTTCAAGTCGACGTTCTAACTAATCACTTAGATTGGCAAATAAATTAACGTATTATAATATATCTGTGTCTTTATTGCACCCAGCATCATCTGACTTCTACTTTCACGCTCATTCTCACCTGAGCCCAAATACTTTCACCCTCATTCTCATCTGAGTCCACCTACTTTCACCCCGCATTCTCACCTGAGCCCACCTACTTTCACCCCCATTCTCACCTGAGTCCAGCTACTTTCACCCCGCATTCTCACCTGAGCCCACCTACTTTCACCCTCATTCTCACCTGAGCCCACCTACTGTCACCCACATTCTCACCTGAGTTTCACCTATCCCTTCCCATCAAAGGCTTCACTGTTAATACCCCGTTCGAGAATATCGAATTTTCTTTGTTATCAACTTAATTTCTAAACAATTTAGAGCGCGTCGCCGTGGCTACAGACGCTAACAATCCTCGATATATGCAGATGCTCGAATATGATGCATATTCATTTTCAGAGCTGGCATGCGGTGTTAACATTTTATCGATGATTAAAATGCAAGAACACAGTATTGGCTGAACGCCTGCAGGGACTTTGTTACTGCTACATTATGCAACTCTCGTCCCCACCACCACCACCACCACCACCACCACCACTGCCACAGCCACCACCACCGTCGCAGCCGCAACCCCCTCTCCAACTACTCTAGATACTGACACCACTATTCTTCTAGTTACACTCAAGTAATAGATCCACCATTCTTTAAATCGCACTCTGATATTTTGTTCCATGTATACTTGTTCAGCTCTATACTTGGAACCACAAAACCTGGGACCTGTAAACCTGAGACCACAAGACCTGGGATCATAAAACCTGGTATAATTATTGATGTTACAACCTGGTGCTGGATCTACCATTATATATATATATATATATATATATATATATATATATATATATATATATATATATATATATATATATATATATATATATATGTCGTGCCGGATAGGCAGAACTTGCGATCTTGACAAGTGAAAATTTGTGTATGCAATAATTTCGCCAAAATCATTCTGAACCTAACGAAAAAAATATATTTCACTGTGTTTGTTTGGTATTAAATTATTGTAAACAAATCTAAAATATATTTAGTTGGGTTAGGCTAAAATAAATTTTTCTTGTTATAATAAGGTTAGGTAAGTTTTCTAAGTTACTTTTGGAGCAAAATTAAAAATTTTTACATTAACATTAATGAAAAAAATATATCTTTAAACGTATAAGAGAAACTTTTAGAAAGGACTTAATTTTAAATGAGTTCTTGCTAATTGACCAGTTTTACATATTTGGCACGACATTATATATATATATATATATATATATATATATATATATATATATATATATATATATATATATATATATATATATATATATATATATATATATATATACATATATATATATATTTTTTTTTTTCAACAAGTCGGCCGTCTCCCACCGAGGCAGGGTGACCCAAAAAAGAAAGAAAATCCCCAAAAAAGAAAATACTTTCATCATCATTCATTAACTCCACACCTTCTCCTAATTTCCACACTCCGAATTTTCTGCATAATATTTACACCACACATTGCCCTTAAACAGGACATCTCCACTGCCTCCAACCGTCTCCTCGCTGCTGCATTTACCACCCAAGCTTCACATCCATATAAGAGTGTTGGTACTACTATACTTTCATACATTCCCTTCTTTGCCTCCATAGATAACGTTTTTTGACTCCACATATACCTCAACGCACCACTCACCTTTATTCCCTCATCAATTCTATGATTAACCTCATCCTTCATAAATCCATCCGCCGACACGTCAACTCCCAAGTATCTGAAAACATTCACTTCTTCCATACTCCTCCTCCCCAATTTGATATCCAATTTTTCTTTATCTAAATCATTTGATACTCTCATCACCTTACTCTTTTCTATGTTCACTTTCAACTTTCTACCTTTACACACATTCTCAAACTCATCCACTAACCTTTGCAATATATATATATATATATATATATATATATATATATATATATATATATATATATATATATATATATATATATAGGGAGGTACCACCTCTGGAACTGTCCTAGGGACCCTCATCCTCAGGGAAAAGAATAAACTTCAGGGGAAAACTCAAGGTTCTTCCTGAAGCTGTTTGAATATTGTCTTCTCCTCCCACGCACTAAATTCTATATTTTGTATAGACTTTATTTAAAGAAAGATATATACTGACAAAAATACAATAGGAAGTAGAACAACAAAGATAACATCCCAGAGCTACATACAGAATACTTAGTCCAGCTCCCCGGCGGTAGGCTGCGTGTCCAGAACGCTGCAGGTATTTCCCCTCTGTATTGCAACCCTGAGTCTCTGAAGGAGGAAGCTGGCCGCCCTGTGGTTCTTGGTTTCTATGACGAGTTTTTCACTCATCTCTTTGAGGAACTTCAGAGTACACTTGCCCCATGACCCAAGGGTCTCTGACCCTACTGGGATGAAATTATAGCAAGGGGGAAGGCAGCAAGTTGTAACATCAATAACTATACCAGGTTTTGTGATCCTAGGTCTTGTGGTCTCAGGTTTACTGGTCGCAAATTTTGCGGTTAAAGGTTTAGAGGAAGCAGGTTTAGAGGTCGCAGGTTTAGAGGTCGCAGGTTTAGAGGTCGCAGGTTTAGAGGTCGCAGGTTTAGAGGTTCCAGGTTTAGAGGTCGCAGGTCTTGTGGTTTCAAGAATAGAGCTGAACAAGTGTACAATGAGCAAAATATCCCAGTGAAACTTAAAGAATGGTGGACCATATTATATATGTGTATATATTATATATATATATATACATTACATATATATATATATATATATATATATATATATATATATATATATATATATATATATATATATATATATATATATATATATATATCATGTATAAGATCACAGTAAACAGGTGATACTACAATATACAGAACAGTCACTGTGATAAAGTAGTGTGATTAAAAGCGCTTACGTGACTTCTCACATTATCAAGGAACTAAATTAGTTCCTCGATAATGTGAGAAATCACGAAAGCACTTAGAATTTCACTATATATATATATATATATATATATATATATATATATATATATATATATATATATATATATATTCCATCACTGGTTCCGCAGCATTATTTTAGTTTAATTCTCTCTCTTAATGAAATAATCAACAAAATTAGTTTATTCAATTTCCCAGGCAACTGTATTTTAAACGTTCAGTCTTGATTATCTCTAAAATCTGTAATACATCGTCAGCTGAGAGGAAAATTAAAAGCGGCCATTAATGCTAGAGCATCAGGTGATAATAAACACAGACACAGACACACACACACACACACACACACACACACACACACACACACACACACACACACACACACACACACACACACACACACACACCTACTGGAGTTCTATGACATAGTGACAGCAGTAAGACAAGAGAGAGAGGGGTGGGTGGATTGCATTTTCTTGGAGTGCAAGAAGGCGTTTGACACAGTTCCACACAAGAGATTAGTGCAAAAACTGGAGGACCAAGCAGGGATAACAGGGAAGGCACTACAATGGATCAGGGAATACTTGTCAGGAAGACAGCAGCGAGTCATGGTACGTGGCGAGGTGTCAGAGTGGGCACCTGTGACCAGCGGGGTCCCACAGGGGTCAGTCCTAGGACTAGTACTGTTTCTGGTATTTGTGAACGACATGACGGAAGGAATAGACTCCGAAGTGTCCCTGTTTGCAGATGACGTGAAGTTGATGAGAAGAATTCATTCGATCGAAGACCAGGCAGAACTACAAAGGGATCTGGACAGGCTGCAGACTTGGTCCAGCAATTGGCTCCTGGAGTTCAACCCCACCAAGTGCAAAGTCATGAAGATTGGGGAAGGGCAAAGAAGACCGCAGACGGAGTACAGTCTAGAGGGGGGGCAGAGACTACAAACCTCACTCAAGGAAAAAGATCTTGGAGTGAGTATAACACGAGGCACATCTCCTGAAGCGCACATCAACCAAATAACTGCTGCAGCATATGGGCACCTAACAAACCTCAGAACAGCATTCCGACATCTTAATAAGGAATCGTTCAGGACCCTGTACACCGTGTACGTTAGGCCCATATTGGAGTATGCGGCACCAGTTTGGAACCCACACCTAGCCAAGCACGTAAAGAAACTAGAGAAAGTGCAAAGGTTTGCACAAGACTAGTCCCAGAGCTAAGAGGTATGTCCTACGAGGAGAGGTTAAAGGAAATCAACCTGACGACACTGGAGGACAGGAGAGATAGGGGGGACGTGATAACGACATACAAAATACTGAGAGGAATTGACAAGGTGGACAAAGACAGGATGTTCCTGAGATGGGACACAGCAACAAGGGGACACAGTTGGAAGTTGAAGACACGTATGAATCACAGGGATGTTAGGAAGTATTTCTTCAGCCACAGAGTAGTCAGGAAGTGGAATAGTTTGGGAAGCGATGTAGTGGAGGCAGGATCCATACATAGCTTTAAGCAGAGGTATGATAAAGCACACGGTTCAGGGAGAGTGACCTAGTAGCGACCAGTGAAGAGTCGGGGAGGATCCATACATAGCTTTAAGCAGAGGTATGATAAAGCACACGGTTCAGGGAGAGTGACCTAGTAGCCACCAGTGAAGAGTCGGAGCCAGGAGCTTGGACTCGACCCCTGCAACCTCAACTAGGCGAGTACAACTAGGTGAGTACACACATGCAAGCACGCATTCAGAAATGCATAAATCTGGTGTGGAGAGGAGAGGTAAGGGTCGTCCCAGGAAAGGTTGGAGGGAGGGGGTAAAGGAGGCTTTGAGGGCTGGAACATCCAACAGATTTGTGTCAGTGAGTTTAACAGGAGTGGAGGCAAGTGGCTTTTATGGCTTGACATGCTGTTGGAGTTGAGCAGGGTATTAATTCAGTTAAGCTGGTTATCCTGACTTGAGTCATGGATGTGGGAAGCACAGTGCTTGCACTCGGAGGCTGAGTGCAGAAGTTGTAGTTCGGAAGGTGTGATGTCAACACTCTTGTGGGAAGCCCGTGATTGAATAACTGATATATATTAAAGCTAACCCTACGTCGGTGGGAGATAGCAAATGTTTCAACTAAATAAACAATATATATATATATATATATATATATATATATATATATATATATATGTCTTACTGTAATTTCTCTGACTCTTCCCGGTATTCACTCCGCCTCTACAGTGCCTACCGGCAAAGCCTTGGTTCACCATTACAAATATCAGTGGCTGAAGTCGGGTGGATAGCCAAGGACGTCAAAGCGACGCTGGAGGGCATGCACATGTATACAACAGAGAATGGAATATTATCAACAGAGTTGCTAAAGACGAGAACGCAGTTACAAGTCTGGTCGACGTCTAGGCTCCTGGATTCTCTCTTGAGAACAGTGACCGACACACTATTATCAAGTAGACACATCACCCCTTCAGGAATCACTTCAACATATAACCTCAAAGAAACAGTTAAATTACCATCTATCATAATTCTACCAAACGTCCCTAAAGCAGCACGCGCTCAGGCTGCTGCCAAACTAGATGACCTTTTGAAAAAGTCAGTGATGCCCCGCCAACCGATGGAACATGACACAATCTCCTCCTGTTTGACAATGTCTGCTTGGCTATTCCACCCAGGAGGGACAAGTCCCTAGCAACAATCTGCCATCAGGGTAATAAACGAATTCCTTAGAGATAATAATTTTGTCCGCCTTAATCACCACGCGAGAAACACCCTCCAAAGTAAAAGGCGAAGTTCCTAAGATATCTCAAAAGTGGAAGCACAAATAAGCACGAGAATAGAAGATGGGGAATACTGCTGGAGCAATCAGACTAATCACAAACAATCAAACAATTGCCACCAAATATACCACCGCAGCCGAAGATCTAGAAGGAAAAGGCCATCCTAGAGCAGCTAACGACAGTGACCCTTATGACAATAATACCAGAACAGAACCATTAATAATCCAAGAACAAGAATTGTATAAAGGTACCATGTCTTTCTCGTCTGGATCTGCGAGTAATTTCACATGGTTAAGGAAGCAACACGTGAAACAAATGCTCATCTGTCAGTCGGGTATGTTGTAGAGCATCTCCTGTTCGAGCTATTGAAAAGAATTTCAGAAAGGAAGCTTATTGAGACGTTTCTTCTATGGAACAGGCTTCTTCAATGAATATACAGGGTTGCACAACAAGCAAATTTATGCAAGTAGAATTAGGTTAGTGGCCTAGTCAGGGAGTTTACAGTATGGGTAAACCGCGAACAGGGATGGGCTACTTTTCCTTGGGATGACCTGTTGTGCAAGGTTGGCTACAGGTTTGGCTAAACCGAAAGCGCCTTGATTTTGTTGTATTAAGTTTTGTGTACTTATAAGCGCAGCTTCCAGGAATCTGCCTCATATTTTGTCCACTTCTTTAGGACCAGCTGGGAGTCCTTCCAAGACTTCACGTGTGAAGTTCAGTCCCTGTTTATCATGAAGGCATTATCCTTGTCATGAGTTCTACAGACATGCTGGTGTTCTTCAAGCCTATTCTGTAGGCCGTATACGAGAGGTTTCTCCTACGTATTTATGTGTAAAGTAAAAGGACACAAGTGCAACTAATGTGACATTTTATTGTGGCAACGTTTCGCTCTCCAGGAGCTTTATCAAGCCGTTACAGCTTGACAATAAAATGTCACATTAGTTGCACTTGCGTCCTTTTACCTTACATGTTGTCGGTAATTGTACTAAAAATATATACGTATTTATGGTCACGACCGCCACATGGTCGTGATCCTGGTGGTTGTCTTTTTTGCATGGTCAAGTCGTTGATGGTGCTGAATGTTAGTTAGCATACTTTGAATTCCGAAAATCAACCAACGAAAATATGATAAAGTATTACTGATTCCATGACCAAAGAATGAAGCGAGATACACTCATTGGCATGTTTTACATTCCTATGGTATCTGAAACTCATAATATCTATAGGAAGAGTGTAACACTTTTAACGACATCTTCCTGACGCGACAGTTTCCTGCGCACTCGATCCGGGACAGCAGGAATCGTGAATATAAAATCTTCACATCACCGAAAGCAGAGAACAACACATTAGACTCTCCTTCCTACTGGCCACACCATAGCATATATTACACCCAGCCCCGCACAGTGCAACATATCTGTTGCTAGTACCACATTCAGCACTATCAAAGACTTGACCAGGCAAAAAGGACAGCAGCTAGGACCACGGCAACGCAGTTGTTGAGCATCATTACATGACCAGAAACGCTTACAAGACAACTTCCGCAGGCGAAGAGTTTCGTCAGTTAAAATATCCAAGTGTTGTACATGTGTTTTATTCAAGTGGCTCCCTATTTAGCACTAATAAACCGAACTTGCCGAACAGGTCTGTTCGGCCGAATAAGCATAAAGAAAATTTGTTTTTGCCATAAATCTGGGAAAATCACTCTGAACATTAGGAAAAAATGTGTATCATTAATTTTAAGTAATAGTAAATGAATTTAAAATGACTTATGATATACATGGCAGAATTTAGCTAAAAAAAATGCGCTAGTTTAAGTTAGGTTAGGTGAGGTTTCTAAGTTGTAGAAAAGCAACACTTTTCTTGCCGAATAAGGCAAGTGAAAATGTGTGTATGTAATAATTTCGCAAAAATCATTCTGAACCTAACAAAAGATATGTCATAGTGTTTATTAAATTATTGTAAACTTACCTAAAATATATTTAGTTGGGTTAGGCTAAATTAAATTGCGCTTGTTATAATAAGGTTAGGTAAGTTTTCTAAGGTTCTTCTGGTAAAAAGTTATTAATTTTTACATTAACATGAATGAAAAAATATATCTTTAAACGTATAAGAGAAAATTTTAGAAATGACTTAATTTTAAATGAGTTCTTGCTAATTGATCAGTTTTACCTATTCGGCACGACATTATCGATAATGGGCAATTATTTGGGATGTATATTTACGGTTATATACTGAGAGGAGATACCCAGCGCGTGGCTCTGCTCTCACAGCTGCCATAGTATTGTATACACAAACGTATTTTAAGAGCAGTTTATTGGGGTTGTTTTATTCAACCTTGGTTGAGGGTTGGCTGGCTGCATCATACAAATTGCTTATCCTTTTTTTCGTCAAAAAGATAATTGTTGATTGTTATTGCTGCATGCGTGCAAGTTGGCATTCATGTTCTAACTAGAAGGCTCGAGTACATACATGAAAATGCATATGAACAGACACAGACACGTACGTATGCGCACAAACATACGCAGCTACCTACCTACCTACCTTCACCTACTTAATAGACCAGTGAAGAGGCGGGGCCAGGAGTTGAGAATCAGTCACTGCAACCACATATAGATATAAAGGTGACTACATACTCACCAAAACAGGCCAAGTATCAGTCGTCAAGTACCTTTGACAACTAATAACTACTACTACTACTACTACTACTACTACACTCACGCGCATTTTACAGAGCCGTCAAGAAATTCTTCTATAGTTTACAACCACTATGGAGTGATATGGAGTGAGGATAAACTAACTACTGTCAACTACACGCATGACAGGGTCCAAGTGCCTAAGAATGTGTATAACGTAGCTGAGGAGGAGCTGGGAGCCTGGAGTCGAAACCTGCAATCATAACCAAATGTCAGGAACTATATGTCAAAGTGTGACCAACAGTTGGCACTGCCTACACATTTCTTCCGTACACTCAGAAGTTGATATATTCCTGGGTTTGCACCCCTAGAAATAAATTCTTCGAAGCTTTCCATAGGCATAAAGTTTGCTTTGCTGTCAACACTACTCCAAATTCATGAAATATCAAATTGTTAAGTGTTTAGAATTACTGACGGATATATACAGTCCAATCCCAGTTGATAAATGGTACTGACTACAGCCAAAAATGGGTTGTTCCGCCGAGCTTTATCAAGTCACTTGGTAAGGTACTAACACAGCCAGACTTTTTCTTAATAAAAGCTTATTCTCAAACGTGTTTCTTTACTTCAATACTTTTGGCTCTGAGCCACTCGGTTCCAACTCTAACTGACGGCTTTAACCCATAAAAAATGCACCTTGAGCAGCTGTTCGTGTAACCCATATATATCAAGTTTCATTTAGTCAGACTAGAGGATGTCTATTTCGCCAGCGTCTTCTCTCTGGTTTATACAGAGGCAAGAAATGTATCTGCTCTTGTACTCCTTCGCTCGATTTGCATTTCCTTTCGAAACATGAATTCCAGCAATCTGTTGCACGAACTGTGGCAGCTACCACTCTCGCAACCCTTCACATCCTCATGTCCAACACATCCTCGCACCTCCGGTGATACTCCTGTAAATTTCGACTTTTCCTGGATACGCTCTGCCACCTTGTTGCAGATAGGCTGCTGTATCCTAGCCCTCGTTCTTCCATAACTCTTATACATTTCCCCCTTTCATCCAGCAATCCTTTACGTGTCTTAGTTGTCTCTTTTCACTCCATTCTTTCCTCCCTTCCTCTCCTCTCCTTCCCTGTATCATGACCTCCTCTATTCCACAGCCTTTCTTCATTCCTTCATGGACTAGCCTTTTATACAGTGTCTAACACCAAAACTGACTTTGTCCCCCCAGAAATGAAAAAAAAAAGTTTTCTCTTAGTTCAAGGGGAAGATTCCCAACAGATGACTTTGATTCTGAACTTTAAAACAGAAGAGGCATCAACCTACTCTACTATTTACACTTTAAAAAATGTGTGTGTGGGGGGGGTGATGAATGGTTATTGTAACTCATCATATTTCAAGGAGAAAAAGACTTGTATAAAAAGCTATAAATGTAAACAATGTTTTATTTCAATAATCAGATTCCACCAGATTCCGATACGCACTTAAATTATCCTTCTATATTTTTCCATACTCGTTCATTCATTCTCATTCTCTCTCATTCTCTCTCTCACTCTCTCTCTCACTCTCTCTCTCACTCTCTCACGCACTCTCTCTCTCACTATCTCACTCTCTCTCACTCACTCTCACTCACTCTCACTCACTCTCACTCACTCTCACTCACTCTCACTCACTCTCACTCACTCTCACTCTCACTCACTCTCACTCACTCTCACTCACTCTCACTCACTCTCACTCACTCTCACTCACTCTCACTCACTCTCACTCACTCTCACTCACTCTCACTCACTCTCACTCACTCTCTCTCACTCACTCTCACTCACTCTCACTCACTCTCACTCACTCTCACTCACTCTCACTCACTCTCACTCACTCTCACTCACTCTCACTCACTCTCACTCACTCTCACTCACTCTCACTCACTCTCACTCACTCTCACTCACTCTCACTCACTCTCACTCACTCTCACTCACTCTCACTCACTCTCACTCACTCTCACTCACTCTCACTCACTCTCACTCACTCTCACTCACTCTCACTCACTCTCACTCACTCTCACTCACTCTCACTCACTCTCACTCACTCTCACTCACTCTCACTCACTCTCTCTCTCTCTCTCTCTCTCTCTCTCTCTCTCTCTCTCTCTCTCTCTCTCTCTCTCTCTCAGCGCCCAGACATCATCGCTCGGAATGAATCAATCACTTGACAGCAGACTTAGTCATGAAATGGTACAATGTATTCACTAAGGTTCGCACCAGGATCGAACCCGGTTGTTTCGATTACGAGCACAGGTGCTACCACTAAGTTACGAGCCTCTTTCCATCACGATTGTGACCTAAACAATCATATGATGCTTGCTGTTATACTCATGGAAGAAGCGCTAAACCGGTAAAGGTCATACAGTGCTTAGTGAATGGAAGACAATTAGCTTTGATCCGAGGAAGCGCAGATCATCCTCGCTTGGGTGGTTGGTTGGTGCGTGACCAGGCTACAGAAAGTGCATGGCCAGACCACAGAAATTGCATGACCAGGCCACAGAAATTGCGTGCCCAAACCACAGAAATTGCGTGGCCAGACCACAAAGTGCGTGGCCAGACCACAAAGTGTGTGGCCAGGCCACAAAGTACGTGGCCAGGCCACAAAGTGCGTGGCCAGGCTACAGCTAAAGACAGTCCCCAGCACAGACAATAAGAACATAGCTAGCCGTTTTCCGTTCCTCGTAGGAGAAGCAGTTTAAAAACTGCGATACAGTGAAGTGATAAACTGCGATACAGTGAAGTGATAAACTGCGATACAGTGAAGTGATAAACTGCGATACAGTGAAGTGATAAACTGCGATACAGTGAAGTAATAAACTGCAGACTAGTGAAGATTCATCTCTGATGCCACTATGACCGAGAACTTTGTTATAAAGCAAGGATATCAGTTAGTGTATTGTGACTTGTTTTGTTGATGTTTTCTCAGACATCAAATGAAGCTATCACTGACTTTTTTAAACTATGTATTTTCTTAACCTCTCATCCCTTGCAAGTACGTACACACACACACACACACACACACACACACACTTCATAGCTTTAAGCAGAGGTATGATAAAGCTCAAGGTGCAGGGAGAGTGACTCAGTAGCGACCAGTGAAGAGGCGGGGCCAGGAGCTATGCATCGACCCCTGCAAGCACAACTAGGTGAGCGCGCACACACACACACACACACACACACACCTGCAGTAGTAGTGGGGTAGTCGCCAACCAAGAGGCTTCGTGATAATCGTCAAGTTGTTAGCGAGAAAGTTGAGAAAGTAAGTCTCCCAGAGCACAAAAATGTCTAGTCTAACCGTTGATTAATTAGTTAACAGTATTAAATGAAACCTGATATTTGTGAAAGCGTGGTGAAAAAAATGGTAATATGGTGAGGGAGCGAGTGTGAGGCACGAGTGAGTCAGGGTGCAGAGTTAGGGTAATGATTCTTCAACACATTTCACCTGACAAGTCCTACCAATCAGCATAATTTTTTTTTCGTGTATGTAGGGAGATAAGTATACACACAAAAAAATAATTCATGTTCGTGTTAAATAAACTGAGTGAGACGTTACCAAATTGTAGCAAAGTGAATAAGAAACAATGTCTAACGTCTAACCTCTCGAAATACGTGAAATATGGAGGCAAAAATAATAGTGAGGGAGTATAGAGAGATCCCTTGGTTTAATCAAGTTGCAGAGAGGCCAAAGAAAGGAGAAAAGTGCACGGAAAATATTCTGTATATGGAGGATGACAAAGAATAGGGAAGTAAGAATGGCAGATGACTATGCATTCATAAGAAGTGAACCAGAGCGTCAGCTCGAGAATGATATAACAGCAATGGCCTCACCACAGACGAAACTACTACACAAGCACATAAAATTGAAAGTAAATGGTAAAGATCAAGTAATAAGACTGACGGAGTACTCATAGAAGATGATAGAAAGGTATGCGAGAAATTAGGCAGAAGATTTAAGTTGTTGTATGGAAGGAAGGGCTAATAAACAGAAATTGGATAAATTTCCCCTATCAAAGGAGGAAGTAAAGAAGCTGCTAAAAGAAATGGACACATCAAAAATCATTGGACATAACAATATATCATCATGGGTACTAAAGGGATTAGCAGAATTGTACGAAACTATGGTAAAATGGCAGAGAATAAAACGCAAAAGTCGAACCAATACACAATATGAGGGACGGGATCCAAACAAAAGGCAATGGATTACAGGAAAGTATCACTGACATATGTATTGTCCAAAGTAATGGAAATAAATAAGAAAAATATTGGTTGAACACCTTGAGTAGTGAGTATCAAACAAAATAAGCAGAGATTTAGAGAAGGCAATTCCTGCCTCAATAACTTAGTGAAGCTCTGTGGTAGAATAACGAATATCAAACAAAAAAGACAAGGATGGGTCGACTGCATATTCTTGAAATGCATTAAAATATTTGAAACTATATCCCACCAGAGATTAATTCAAATTAGCGTCACAAGCAGGGATACCAGGTAAAGCATAGAGTGAGTCAAGGAATACCAAACAGAAGACAAAGGGTGATGTTAAGGAAAGAGGTTTCAGGATAGAAAAGTGTAATGAATGGGGTTCCTTAAGGATCAGGGATGGGGGTTAAATCTTATATATCACTGTTTATCGATGACACAAAGCTGAGAGGAATCAAACAGGAAGGGGATAGAAACAGGTTACAAAAGGACGTGGCCAAGCTACGGTTTATGTGCCAAAGGTGCACATAAATCGCAAAACATCTGTCCCATGTGCCAGGTTAGCCAGTCTCAGAACTGTTTTCAAAAACCTTAAGAAAGAAACTTTTAGGACTGTACACGTGTACCAAACCTACTGAATCTTGCAGTATGTAATTCCAGCAAGGAGCTTTCACCAGGTCAAACATGTACGAGAACTAGTGGAAGTCCAAAGAATTGCAACATAAGTAGTTCCAGAGCCGAGAGAATCGAGATACGAGAATAGATTAAGGCAATTCAACCCAATGACTGCAGCAGAAAGAAGTATTAGGCCATTTGAAACGGAGGTTCTTTGGTGAGTGGTAACAGAAGGAAGCGGAAGACACACATGAACCCCAGAGATGTTGGGAAATAATTTTTCAGTTTTTTTTGGTAAATATGTGGAATGAATTAGATCAAGTGGTAAATGCAAATTCAATACACAATCTCAAAACTAGGAATGATAGGGCCAAAGAGGACAGGAATAATAATGCTGGCGGCTGTAATTAAGGGAGTACAGTAGCTAAGACTCGATTTCCGCACACACAACTTGTTAAATACACACACACACACACACACACACACCTAGTGTCTAATCGACATGTGCCTAGGACAAAATGGTGACTAACTAACCTGCCTACCTACCAAGTTGCGACCAGCGAAGAGGCGTGGCCAGGATCTGTGAATCGACCCCTGCAACCACATATAGGTGACTACATATAGGTTAGTGTACACACACACACACACACACACACATACCAAAATAGGCCAAGTGTCAATCGACAAGTAACTCTGACAACCAGTAACTACTACTGCTAATACTACACACACACACACACACACACACACACACACACACACACACACACACACACACACACACACACACACACACACACACACACACGCATATACAACAGGTCTAGTGTCTAATCAATATGTGCCTAGGACAAAATGGTTACTAACTCACCAGTAGTGTAAAAAATGAGCATACTATACTGTACAAGAATGGTATACAATACCGACAAGATGAAAATTAGACACACATGCATCATCTGGGTTTCTTTAATTTAGACGTTTCGCCATCCAGTGGGTTTATCAATACAAATTCTAGGGCATAATTTGAAGACAGTAAAACTATATGCAAAAGATAAGGTAATCAGTCCCACACCCTAGAAGTTGGTGTGAAGGGCACCGTTTTATGGAGTTTTTTTTTGACTCTGTGATCGCGGGTTCTATCCCCACCCGTGGTATGGTTTGTGAAGAATCTTCACAGCTACTGTGCTCCAAGGCTGAAGGACTGATTACCCCATCTTTTGTATACAGTTCCGTCTTCAAATTATGTCCTAGAATGTGTATTGATAAAGCCACTGGATGGCGAAACGTCTACATTAAAGATGCCCAGATGTTGCATGTGTGTCTAATGAGCATACACTGTTTGGAAGCCATGTGAACGAAATATTATTTGCACTGGTCATAAACAATATCAAAATATATAAATTATAGCTACAAGGAGCATAGCTGAGAAAATCCCGTTTATCATAACTAGAAATTTCGATAAGCAAGTAGAAACTATTGAAATATAATGAAGCAAACCAGGGTACGGGTGGGGTTAGAACAGTTGACAAGTGTCGTAAAACTCCAGGCCAGTACGTAAGCCACTGGACCAGCTGGCTACACACTGGCCTGCAGTTTTGCGACTCACCCGCTATGGGTTCTAACCCCACCCGTTACCTGGTTTGTTTACAGACGTGTTATTGCGATTTCGCGAGTCATAATGAAGCGTTTCACCAAAAATGTTTATCATACGGAATACATCTGATGTTCCGAATATTTTAAGTGGACGGTGATTGAGAATAAATGGCATGAAACACTTAAGCAAGAGATGCAAATGTAATTTATGGTTTATAGACGTAAACTGCTGAAAAACTACTGACTTGGTTAAAAAAAACTACCGAATTACGTAGTAAACTAATATGGTCTATTAAGATCAAGCTGTAATAAAGTTGGTAGAATTACCGACAATATGTAAAGTAAAAGGACACAAGTGCAACAATAAATGTCACATTAGTTGCACTTGTGTCCTTTTACTTTACATAAGATCAAGCTGGAGAAACAGTTCATAATATATGTACTTAAGCATACCTTACCTTTGATATACCTTTGATGAGCTTTGAGAGTTTTTCTACTTCCGGAGCCCGGCCCATGGCCGGGCTCCGGAAACTCAGTACATAGTCCCAGTGTAGACCATACGTTCTTCTTCCTAAGGTTTCTCCCAGTGCTCAAAACGCTCTTATGCCCTTCCTCTTTCCCTCTTCTTTCCTCTCTCTCTCTCTCACTCTATCGTCCTGCTCCTCAACCTACTCTCCTTCCTCTTCTTTTTCCTCTCCTTACACCCTCCCACATCCTCAGCCATCTCTCTCCCTCCTTTTTTCT
Organism: Cherax quadricarinatus; assembly: GCF_038502225.1. Lineage (NCBI taxonomy): Eukaryota > Metazoa > Arthropoda > Malacostraca > Decapoda > Parastacidae > Cherax > Cherax quadricarinatus. The sequence goes on from NC_091373.1 coordinate 14,136,257, forward strand.
CCCGCATGCTCTCAGGAACAATTATTGCCTTCCTTTCCCGCAAAATGAAATTCGTTTGGGAAAAATGGTAAGGGAAGGGTGATGCGGAAGGCTAAAATCAATTGGCTGTCTCGCTCACAACTCCATTTGGGTTGACAGGGAGCTGCGCCCCCCATATCTAATTTATGTGTGCAATATTCCCAGTACGTATTAACATATATGAAAAATGTATCCGCAGTATATCTTTTTTTGTGTGTGTGAGGTGATTGTCCTGGCCTGACAGCTTCCTACACGGGCACGCGCGCGCACACACACACACACACACACACACACACACACACACACACACACACACACACACACACACACACACACACACACACACACACACACACACTGGATCAAAATATGTTTTTGTCTATACATGAGAATAATCTAGAAAATGGACAAACTGACAAGATTGGTAAAAAAAAATTAGGCGAGGCAGGAAGAACTCAGAGAAATTAAATAAGGATAAAGTAACTTTGAAATACAAGTAATAAAGGTTCTAATACAACAAATGCCGGAAAAAACTAAAGAGCCAGACGATGTAATAAACAAGAAAGGATGTAGGTTGAGAATTTGTAAAAAAAATCAAACTAAAATAGATATCGGTTATACAGTTATAACAAAGCAGTTATACAGTTATAACAAAGCAGTTATACAGATATAACAAAGCAAAGGCATAACAAACACGTACAAGTAACCCAGAATATCTTTGAAAATGCTGACAAAAGTTTTGAGGAGAAAGGGGCTAGAAGAGAATAATTCTTCAGCAGCAGATGGTTATGCCAAAATTACCGGAGAAAAGACAGACAGAAGAGCAGGTGGTAATAGCTAAGATTTTTACTAGAACATTGGTATTGAAATAAAGGAGATTTAACAGAGAGAAATGCGTGTATTGTTGTTGTTAGTGCAGAAAAAGAAATAACATCAAGATGTGAAATGAGAGAAAACAAGAATGACGCCTAAAAAAATGACAGTATGCCTTGTGGATTTTAGGATTCAGGTAGTGGAAAAGAGGAGAGTTGGTAAACATGAGGAAGAATGGTAAAAGATGATAAGAATTACAACTACAAAGATAGAGCATAAAGAATTACTGTAGAAAACTAATACATTGGCAGGCAGTGAAGATATACCAATTAGACAAGATTTTTCAAATTAAGACAAGGGGAAAATAAAGGAGCTCATGAACACTATTGAGAAGTTTAATGAGCATAGAGGTGAGATTTTTTTTTTTTCACAGAACAGGGCTGTCCCTCAGTGTCAATTGAGTTCTCAAAGCATGAACAAAAGAGAGAGAACAAGTAAACCACTACAATGGAAAAGAGAATTAGTGGGATGAACACAACTATAAATATTTTGAATGCTAATAATGATGGAACAATTTAAGGAAGAAAAAGATACACGAGGCTAGAATTAAGGAGCATTATAAACTTAATGAAATCTCACAAAAACTACGCTAGAAACGTCTTTAAATTAAATGTATTCAATGGAAGCTGCCCAGTATGGAGATTCACTTGGTCCTCAAATCAGATAAAGGGGACTTTCTTGTGCAGACTGTATATAGCTATGGTAGGATTACTCAGGTGACTATACCTAATCTTACCCTGTTCATGCTTATTATAACTTTACATATCCTGTATGTACATTTCTTAGGTTTACGAAGAAAAGCGACCTTTTTAAGGGACTATCAGATATCAGCTGTGCCATTCCAGGCATATTATACCATTGCTCTATTATCATCTTTAGGCTACACAATGCACCTGCTACATTCCAACGCCTCATTCACAAGGTAGCTTGAGGGTTCGATGGAGACGAGCCTTATTTGGATGACCTGGTAGTGTTAGATGGCACTTGAAACGAACATTTAACGAACCTTGAAAATTTACCAGATTGGACTTGAATGGGACAATCATATCATTTTAGGCCATAGAAGGAATTAAGAATCAGAACCCATAATGGCCAAAGTGCAGACAATTATCGACTATAAAACCCCTAAGAATAAAACAATCTGACCTCTCCAATTAGTCAGAAAAATCTGTTCAAGTGACTCCATGATACATACTGAGTGGTACTGGAAGACTGAGAAGCAAACAGGATCTTTATAGAAAATCGGGCAAATTCTTTGTGTGTCGATGACAACAGCTTTATTGCAAATATGAAGCTTGTTTTTCTGTGCAGCTCCTGTACACCTTTCCCGTCTCCCATGAATATTACAAACCCTTTGTGTTCTTGGTGGATACCAGCAACGTGGGAGTGAGAGATGTACTAATCAGAGCACAACTTTCCTCTTCTTAGTGTTAGTTATTTACGATCTGTTCCAGCCTCGGTATAACTTATTTTTCTTAATGGAATATGGCCTTTTACACCATCCTTCCTTACCTTGTTGATGCATCACAATTTTTTATGGTGTGTGGGGGAGAGGGTACTCACCTGTTTGTGTGTGGGGGGTTGCAGGAGTCGACTCTCGGTTCCTGGCCCCACCTCTTCGTTGGTCACTGTTAGGTTCACTCCTGGTTTAAAGAGTCATATCGTACCTCTTCTTTAAGCTTTGTATAGATCCTGCCTCTACCGCTCTGACATCCAGATCGTTCCACTTCTTGACTATTCTAAGACTGAAGAAATAAATCCTAACATCATTGTGACTCAACTTCGAACTGCACCCTCGTGTATCTGTTTCCAGTCTCTCAGTCTATTCCTGTTCACCCAGTCAATTTCTCTTAGCATTTTGAACATTGTTGTCACCCTTAGTCCTTCTTTCTACTAATGTCATCAGGTTCATTTTCCTTAACCTCTCCTCGTTAGACATACCCTTTACCTCGGGACTAGTCTCCTTGCAAACCACTGACTTTAATTTCTTGACGTGTTTGACCAGGTTTGAGTTCCATACTGGTGTTGCTTATACCAGCATTGGCCTGATATACACACTATACAGTGCCATAAATGACTCATTTCTTTTGTCTGTCAAAGCTACTCTTAAATTTGCCAGATGCACATATGCTGCAGTAGTTTTTCGGCTGATATGTGCCTCAGGCAATATGTTCGGTGTAATACTCGCCATGGTCCTCCTTGTGTTAGGTTCGCACCCTTTGCTCCATCGAGCATGTACTCTGTCGGCAGTCTTTTTCTGCTCCTCCCATAACTTAATAACATCGCATTTGCTCGTATTAAATTCCAGTGGCCACCTGTTCACATCTGCTTGTATTCTCATTAGTTTTATATGCCAACGGGGATATAATTTACTCTCCCTTCTGTCATATCATTCACGTATACAAGAAAAGCGCCGGTCCTAATTGTGGAACTCCACTCGTCGCGTCCACTCATTCTGACACCTCTTCTCGGATATTAACTCGTTTCCTTCCTGTTAGGTATGTCTTGATCTATTGTAGTGCCTTCACTGTAATTTATGACTGCTTCTCTAGCTTTTGACCCAAATTTCTTGTGTGATACAATGACTCAAGCCTTCCTTCAATCAAGAAAATGCAATCTACCCATCCCTCTCTATCCTACCTTACTTCTGTTACCTTGTCGTAGAACTCCAGTAAGTTTGTGAGACAGTATTTGCCATCTTTAAAGCCGTGCTTGTTGAAATTTATGAACCCACTCATTTCTAGGTGGTCCACCAATCTTTTTGCTAATCTTCTCCATAACCTTGCATATACACATCAGTGACACTGGCTTGTAGTTTAACACTACCTGTCTCCTTCCCTAAAAACTGGGAAAATATTAGCTATTGTCCACACCTCTGGCAGATGTCTTATGTCGACTAACTTATTGAAGATTGTTTCGAGTGGCATACACAGTACCTCTGCTTTTTTTCTCATGACCCACAAAAACTCACAATAGCTTCTCCGTCTCTTTCCCTGTTGTATGTACTGCGTCCAATACTCTCTGGTTCACTCTACTGCTGTGGATTGTTGTTAGCCTTCCTGTTTCTTCTGTGAATGCCTCCTTGAATTTAATGCTGAGCTTCTCACAGACTGCCTTGTCATTTCTTGTGAGCTTCCCTCCCTCCTGGTTCAGAATGATTACCTGGACCTTTTTCGGTATCTTCCTTCTGATGTGGATGTATAATAACTTTGTTTCAGATTTGACTTTCGATGCTATGTCATTCTCAAATTATAGTCGAGCATCTCTTTTTACCCATGCATATTCGTTTCTGGATCTTCTGCTTTATTCCGTGTATGTGTGTGTGTGTGTGTGTGTGTGTGTGTGTGTGTGTGTGTGTGTGTGTGTGTGTGTGTGTGTGTGTGTGTGTGTGTGTGTGTGTGTGTTAGTTATCATTTTGTCCTAGGCACACGTCGATTCGACACTAGGCCTGTTGTACATGAGTGCGTGTGTGCGTGTGTGTGTGTGTGTGTGTGTGTGTGTGTGTGTGTGTGTGTGTGTCGCAAGCAGATTTGGGACTAATCCCTCTAGAACTTTCCAAGTGTAAATTATGTATATTTCTCGCCTACATTCCGAAGAATACAGTTTGGTTAACTTCAAGGGTTCCTAGTAATTTAGGTGCTTGAGACACACATAATGAGCCATCGTAAACATCACACAGGTAATCTGGGTAGACAGTGAACAGAGATCCAATAACGTCAATAACTAGGACGAGCGAAGCGAGGGATTGCAATGGAGCTTCGCAGTGAGCACCGAGGATTAGTTTGGTAACTCTGCACAGAGTCCTCACCACCCTCGTTCACTGACCCGTCAGTGAAGACCTTTATCCTTGAAATTAGCCAAGGTTATCACAATAAAGAAATATGTCCCTATATTGTACTGATAAAGCCACTGGATGGCGAAACGTGTACAGATATACTCAGATGCTGCACACGTATCTATTTCTTCATCTTGTCGGTATTGTATACCAGAACTCGGCACTCTACTGCCGATAAAGATGAACCTCAGGTTGTGCCCACGCAGGGCAGGGAGAGAAGCCAGCCTCCCTTGCTGCACACATCTAGGCCACACTCCAGGAGAGAAGCTCGCATCCAAGCAACAAACAGAGGAAGCCTGGCACGACAAGCAAAGGATTTCCCCGTCTCTGCCCCATGAAGACCACAGCATAAACTGGATTGCCAGGTGTAGTCTGAACCCGAAGCGTCTAGCCCAGTCCTAGCTCACGTTGGAGATCTAGGGAAAAAGTTCGATGGATAAACATAAGGGAGGGAAAGTATGGATGGACTACATCCATGCGAAGCCATATCACAGGGTGATGGGCAAAATTTAACAAGCAGAGCAGGAAAGAGATGGACTTGGAGTAGATCTGGCAGCCATACTCCAACCTATAATGGCACAAAGCCTCCTACAGGCAAAGCATAGTCTGCCGATCCAATCCCCAGATACACTGGTAGAGCACCCGCAAAGTACCCACCTTGATATTTATATATGGGGCGGCACATGAGAAGGCCAGCCAATCCGATCCGGGAGAAATAGTCACCGTCTTCCGAGAGGAAAAGCGGAAGCAGTAGGAAACAGTCCACGCCGTGATATCCAATGCCACCTGAAGCCCGTGACAAGCCACCACGAAAGCAGTACATCGCAAGATCGTCTACACACAAAGAAACTTTGCCTTTGTCAGGGACAACACTGACCATGCCATCCATAATAACAATGAAAATTTGTGACGCTCAAAATGCTGGACCCACTCCTCTAGGGGTAATATCCCGTTAAAAGCATAAACCATTCTTCTCCTTAAGTGATTTCTTAGAAACTGTTGGAGAGAAATGGATTTCAAGGACAGACTTCAATTCACTACCCATAGAAGTGGATGACAAGGTGGGACATGATAATGGCATACAAAATACTCAGAGGTCTTGATATAAATAGTAGGAAGCTGTTCAAAATATGATGAACGGGAGCCAAGGAACACAAATAACGTGTGTGTGTGTGTGTGTGTGTGTGTGTGTGTGTGCGCGCGCGCGCGCGCCCCCCCCATTCGTGCTTGCACGAGCCAGTGTACATCTACAAGCACATGTGTTTGTATGTAGAATAACCACAAGGAGAGTTAAATTATAACTCTAGGTCTTTCGTGTTGCAATCATCACATCAGAAGCTTGCAATGGTCCAACAATAGAGTAGGAAATCCAGGCAGAATAGTTTAGAGAAAGGACTCCCTCCAGATTCGTTTCCTTGAACGAATCTGCTTTGATTTCCTACACTGTTTCTGCAACATTGCAAGCTCCTGATGTGTTGATTGCAATACGAAAGGCCAGGAGTTATTCAACTCCCCTTGTGGTTATTTTGCATCTTTTATCATTCGTCTACAATTATTACGTGTGTTCGTAAGCGTAAGTAAACCATAAAGAATAAAATAAAAATATAATAGCATACGAAAAAAAATCGCTTTTTGGTAAGCACATCATCATATACCTTTTTTTTCGACTTTTTTCAGAGGTCAGCACTTTCCCCGGGTGAAACTTTCAATTTAGGTAGCAGGGATCAGCTGATAATCCCCGTGTGTTTGTCCTAAGTGAAGCATGGTCAGCAGACTGGCTTACTTCACCTCCCTCCCTCTGAAGGTTTGACCGAGTGACTGACTGGTATGTGTACTCACCTATTTGTACTCACCTATTTGTGGTTGCAGGGGTCGAGTCATAGCTCCTGGCCCCGCCTCTTCACTGATTGCTCCTAGGTCCTCTCTCTCCCTGCTCCATGAGCTTTATCATACCTCGCCTTAAAACTATGTATGGTTCCCGCCTCCACTACTTCACTTTCTAGACTATTCCACGACTTGACTACTCTATGACTGAAGAAATACTTCCTAACATCCCTTTGATTCATCTGAGTCTTCAACTTCCAATTGTGACCTCTTGTGTATGTGTCACATCTCTGGAACATCCTGTCTTTGTCCACCGTGTCCATTCTGCGCAGTATTTTATATGTCGTTATCATGTCTCCCCTGACCCTCCTGGCCTCCAGTGTCGTCAGGCCGATTTCCCTCAACCTTTCTTCGTACGACAATCCCCGTAGCTCTGGGACTAGTCTTGTTGCAAACCTTTGCACTTTCTCTAATTTCTTGACGTGCTTGACTAGGTGTGGATTCCAAACTGGTGCTGCATACTCCAGTATGGGCCTGACGTAAATGGTATACAGTGTCTTGAACGACTCCTTTTTGAGGTATCGGAACGCTATCCGTAGGTTTGCCAGGCGCCCGTATGCTGCAGCAGTTATCTGATTTATGTGCGCCTCAGGAGATATGCTCGGTGTTATACTCACCCCCAGATCTTTTTCCTTGAGTGAGGTTTGCAGTCTTTGGCCATCTAAACTATATTGTGTCTGCGGTCTTCTTTGCCCTTCCCCAATCTTCATGACTTTGCATTTGGCAGGGTTAAACTCAAGGAGCCAGTTTCTGGACCAGGCTTGTAGCCTGTCCAGGTCTCTTTGTAGTCCTGCCTGATCCTCATCCGATTTGATTCTTCTCATTAACTTCACATCATCTGCAAACAAGGACACTTCTGAGTCTATCCCTTCCGTTATGTCGTTCACATATACCAAGAACAGCACAGGTCCTAGGACTGACCCCTGTGGAACCCCGCTTGTCACAAGCGCCCACTCTGACACCTCGTCACGTACCATGACTCGTTGTTGCCTCCCTGTCAGGTATTCTCTGATCCATTGCAGTGCCTTTCCTGTTATGTGTGCCTGATCTTCTAGCTTTTTCAGTAACCTCTTGTGAGGAACTGTGTCGAAGGCCTTTTTGCAGTCCAAAAAAATGCAGTCGATCCACCCCTCTCTCTCTTGTCTTACTTCTGTCACCTTGTCATAAAACTCTAGTAGGTTTGTGACACAGGATTTTCCTTCCCTGAAACCATGCTGGTTGTCAATTATACACTTGTTTCTTTCCAGGTGCTCCACCACTCTCCTCCTCATGATCTTCTCCATGACCTTGCATACTATACACGTTAGTGATACAGGTCTGTAGTTTAGTGCCTCATGTCTGTCTCCCTTTTTAAAAATTGGGACTACATTTGCCATCTTCCATACCTCAGGGAGTTGCCCAGTTTCAAATGATGTGTTGAAGATCTTTGTTAATGGCACACACAATATCTCTGCTCCCTCTTTAAGGACCCACGGAGAGATGTTGTCTGGTCCCACCGCCTTTGAGGTGTCAAGTTCGCATAGCAGCTTCTTCACTTCCTCCTTGGTTATATGTACCTCATCCAGCACTTGCTGGTGTACCCCCCTGTTCTGATTTCCTGGAGTCCTACTGGTTTCCACTGTAAATACTTCTTTAAATCTCGTGTTGAGCTCCTGACATACCTCTCGGTCGTTTCTTGTGAATTCCCCATCACCCTTCCTCAGTCTGATTACCTGGTCCTTGACTGTTGTTTTCCTCCTGATGTGGCTGTACAACAGCTTCGGGT